>NW_027488700.1:300000-567146 GCF_050948215.1 Halictus rubicundus
GGATACGATAGGATAGGGTAGAGGATAGGATAGGATAGAGGATAGGATAGGATAGAGGATAGGATAGGATAGAGGATAGGATATGATAGAGGATAGGATAGGATAGAGAATAGGATAGGATAGAGGACAGGATAGGATAGAGGATAGGATAAGATAGAGGATATGATAGGATAGAGGATAGGATAGGATAGAGGATAGGATAGGATAGAGGATGGGATAGGATAGAGGATAGGATACGATAGAGGATAGGATAGGATAGGATAGTGGGTAGGATAGGATAGAGGATAGGATAGGATAGAGGACAGGATATGACAGAGGATAGGATAGGATAGAGGATAGGATAGGATATAGGATAGGATAGGATAGAGGATATTATAAGATAGAGGATATGATAGGATAGACGATAGGATAGGATAGAGGATAGGACAGGATAGAGGATAGGATACGATAGAGGATACGAATGGATAGGATAGAGCATAGGATACGATAGAGGATAGGATAGGGGATTGGATAGGATAGAGGATAGGATAGGATAGAGGATAGGATATGATAGAGGATAGGAGAGGATAGAGGATAGGACAGTATAGATGATAGGATAGGATAGAGGATAGGATAAGATAGAGGATAGGATAGGATAGAGGATAGGATAGGATAGAGGATAGGATAGGAAAGAGGATAGGATAAGTTAGAGGATACGATAGGATAGAGGATAGGATAATATAGAGGATAGGATAGGATAGAGGATAGGATAGGATAGAGGATAGGATAGGATAGAGGATAGGATAGGATAGGATACGATAGAGGATACGAAAGGATAGGATAGAGGGTAGGATAGGATAGAGGATAGGATAGGATAGAGGATACGAATGGATAGGATAGAGGGTAGGATAGGATAGAGGATAGGATAGGATAGAGGATAGAATAGGATAGAGGATAGGATATGATAGAGGATAGGATAGGATAGAGGATAGGATAGGATAGAGGATAGGATAGGAAAGAGGATAGGATAAGTTAGAGGATACGATAGGATAGAGGATAGGATAATATAGAGGATAGGATAGGATAGAGGATAGGATAGGATAGAGGATAGGATAGGAAAGAGGATAGGATAGGATAGAGGATAGGATAGGATAGAGGATAGGATAGGATAGAGGATAGGATAGGATAGAGGATACGATAGGATAGGATAGAGGATACGATAGGATAGGATAGAGGATACGATAGGATAGGATAGAGGATAGGATAGGATAGAGGATTGGATAGGATAGAGGATAGGATAGGATAGAGGATAGGATAGGATAGAGGATAGGATATGATAGAGGATAGGATAGGATAGAGGATAGGATAGGATAGAGGATAGGATAGGATAGAGGATAGGATAAGATAGAGGATACGTAAGGATAGGATAGAGGGTAGGATAGGATAGAGGATAGGATAGGATAGAGGATAGGATAGGATAGAGGATAATATATGATAGAGGATAGGATAGGATAGAGGATAGGATAGGATAGAGGATAGGAGACGAAAGAGGATAGGATTGGATAGGATAGTGGGTAGGATAGGATAGAGGATAGGATAGGATAGAGGATAGGATAGGATAGAGGGTAGGATAGGATAGAGGATAGGATAGGATAGAGGATAGAATAGGATAGAGGATAGGATATGATAGAGGATAGGATAGGATAGAGGATAGGATAGGATAGAGGATAGGATAGGAAAGAGGATAGGATAAGTTAGAGGATACGATAGGATAGAGGATAGGATAATATAGAGGATAGGATAGGATAGAGGATAGGATAGGATAGAGGATAGGATAGGATAGAGGATAGGATAGGATAGAGGATAGGATAGGATAGAGGATAGGTTAGGATAGAGGATAGGATAGGATAGAGGATACGATAGGATAGGATAGAGGATACGATAGGATAGGATAGAGGATACGATAGGATAGGATAGAGGATAGGATAGGATAGAGGATTGGATAGGATAGAGGATAGGATAGGATAGAGGATAGGATAGGATAGAGGATAGGATATGATAGAGGATAGGATAGGATAGAGGATAGGATAGGATAGAGGATAGGATAGGATAGAGGATAGGATAAGATAGAGGATATGATAGGATAGAGGATAGGATAGGATAGAGGATTGGATAGGATAGAGGATAGGATATGATAGAGGATAGGAGAGGATAGAGGATAGGACAGGATAGATAATAGGATAGGATAGAGGATAGGATAAGATAGAGGATAGGATAGGATAGAGGATACGATAGGATAGAGGATAGGATACGATAGAGGATACGTAAGGATAGGATAGAGGGTAGGATAGGATAGAGGATAGGATAGGATAGAGGATATGATAGGATACAGGATAGGATAGGATAGAGGATAATATATGATAGAGGATAGGATAGGATAGAGGATAGGATAGGATAGAGGATAGGAGACGAAAGAGGATAGGATTGGATAGGATAGTGGGTAGGATAGGATAGAGGATAGGATAGGATAGAGAATAGGATAGGATAGAGGATAGGAAAGAGGATAGGATATGATAGAGGATCGGATAGGATAGAGGATTGGATAGGATAGAGGATAGGATAGGATAGAGGATACGATAGGATAGGGTAGAGGGTAGGATAGGATAGAGGATAGGATAGGATAGAGGATAGGATAAGATAGAGGATAGGATAGGATAGAGGATAGGATAGGATAGAGGATAGGAGACGAAAGAGGATAGGATTGGATAGGATAGTGGGTAGGGTAGGATAGAGGATAGGATAGGATAGAGAATAGGATAGGATAGAGGATAGGAAAGAGGATAGGATATGATAGAGGATCGGATAGGATAGAGGATTGGATAGGATAGAGGATAGGATATGATAGAGGATAGGAGAGGATAGAGGATAGGACAGGATAGATAATAGGATAGGATAGAGGATAGGAGAGGATAGAGGATAGGACAGGATAGATAATAGGATAGGATAGAGGATAGGATATGATAGAGGATAGGATAGGATAGAGGATAGGATAGGATAGAGGATTGGATAGGATAGAGGATACGATAGGATAGGATAGAGGATACGATAGGATAGGATAGAGGATACGATAGGATAGGATAGAGGATACGATAGGATAGGATGGAGGATAGGATAGGATAGAGGATTGGATAGGATAGAGGATAGGATAGGATAGAGGATACGATAGGATAGGGTAGAGGATACGATAGGATAGAGGATAGGATAGGATAGAGGATAGGATAGGATAGAGGATAGGATATGATAGAGGATAGGATAGGATAGAGAATAGGATAGGATAGAGGACAGGATAGGATAGAGGATAGGATAAGATAGAGGATATGATAGGATAGAGGATAGGATAGGATAGAGGATAGGATAGGATAGAGGATGGGATAGGATAGAGGATAGGATACGATAGAGGATAGGATAGGATAGGATAGTGGGTAGGATAGGATAGAGGATAGGATAGGATAGAGGACAGGATATGACAGAGGATAGGATAGGATAGAGGATAGGATAGGATACAGGATAGGATAGGATAGAGGATATTATAAGATAGAGGATATGATAGGATAGACGATAGGATAGGATAGAGGATAGGACAGGATAGAGGATAGGATACGATAGAGGATACGAATGGATAGGATAGAGCATAGGATACGATAGAGGATAGGATAGGGGATTGGATAGGATAGAGGATAGG
Source organism: Halictus rubicundus (assembly GCF_050948215.1). NCBI lineage: Eukaryota > Metazoa > Arthropoda > Insecta > Hymenoptera > Halictidae > Halictus > Halictus rubicundus. The sequence continues at coordinate 303,722 of NW_027488700.1, forward strand.
ATAGGATAGAGGATAGGATATGATAGAGGATAGGAGAGGATAGAGGATAGGACAGTATAGATGATAGGATAGGATAGAGGATAGAATAGGATAGAGGATAGGATATGATAGAGGATAGGATAGGATAGAGGATAGGATAGGATAGAGGATAGGATAGGAAAGAGGATAGGATAAGTTAGAGGATACGATAGGATAGAGGATAGGATAGAGGATAGGATAGGATAGAGGATAGGATAGGATAGAGGATAGGATAGGATAGAGGATAGGATAGGATAGAGGATAGAATAGGATAGAGGATAGGATATGATAGAGGATAGGATAGGATAGAGGATAGGATAGGATAGAGGATAGGATAGGAAAGAGGATAGGATAAGTTAGAGGATACGATAGGATAGAGGATAGGATAATATAGAGGATAGGATAGGATAGAGGATAGGATAGGATAGAGGATAGGATAGGATAGAGGATAGGATAGGATAGAGGATGGGATAGGATAGAGGATAGGATAGGATAGAGGATAGGATAGGATAGAGGATAGGATAGGATAGAGGATAGGATAGGATAGAGGATAGGAGAGGATAGAGGATAGGACAGGATAGATGATAGGATAGGATAGAGGATAGGATAAGATAGAGGATAGGATAGGATAGAGGATAGGATAGGATAGAGGATAGGATACGATAGAGGATACGAAAGGATAGGATAGAGGGTAGGATAGGATAGAGGATAGGATAGGATAGAGGATACGAATGGATAGGATAGAGGGTAGGATGGGATAGAGGATAGGATAGGATAGAGGATAGAATAGGATAGAGGATAGGATATGATAGAGGATATGATAGGATAGAGGATAGGATAGGATAGAGGATAGGATAGGAAAGAGGATAGGATAAGTTAGAGGATACGATAGGATAGAGGATAGGATAATATAGAGGATAGGATAGGATAGAGGATAGGATAGGATAGAGGATAGGATAGGATAGAGGATAGGATAGGATAGAGGATAGGATAGGATAGAGGATAGGATAGGATAGAGGATAGGATAGGATAGAGGATACGATAGGATAGGATAGAGGATACGATAGGATAGGATAGAGGATACGATAGGATAGGATAGAGGATAGGATAGGATAGAGGATTGGATAGGATAGAGGATAGGATAGGATAGAGGATAGGATAGGATAGAGGATAGGATAGGATAGAGGATAGGAGACGAAAGAGGACAGGATTGGATAGGATAGTGGGTAGGATAGGATAGAGGATAGGATAGGATAGAGAATAGGATAGGATAGAGGATAGGAAAGAGGATAGGATATGATAGAGGATCGGATAGGATAGAGGATTGGATAGGATAGAGGATAGGATAGGATAGAGGATACGATAGGATAGGATAGAGGGTAGGATAGGATAGAGGATAGGATAGGATAGAGGATAGGATTAGATAGAGGATAGGATAGGATAGAGGATAGGATAGGGTAGAGGATAGGAGACGAAAGAGGATAGGATTGGATAGGATAGTGGGTAGGATAGGATAGAGGATAGGATAGGATAGAGAATAGGATAGGATAGAGGATAGGAAAGAGGATAGGATATGATAGAGGATCGGATAGGATAGAGGATTGGATAGGATAGAGGATAGGATATGATAGAGGATAGGAGAGGATAGAGGATAGGACAGGATAGATAATAGGATAGGATAGAGGATAGGATAAGATAGAGGATAGGATAGGATAGAGGATAGGATAGGATAGGGGATAGGATACGATAGAGGATACGTAAGGATAGGATAGAGGGTAGGATAGGATAGAGGATAGGATAGGATAGAGGATAGGATAGGATAGAGGATAGGATAGGATAGAGGATAGGATAGGATAGGATAGAGGATACGATAGGATAGGATGGAGGATAGGATATTATAGAGGATTGGATAGGATAGAGGATAGGATATGATAGAGGATAGGATAGGATAGAGGATAGGATAGGATAGAGGATTGGATAGGATAGAGGATAGGATATGATAGAGGATAGGATAGGATAGAGGATAGGATAGGATAGATGATAGGATAGGATAGAGGATAGGATAAGATAGAGGATAGGATAGGATAGATGATAGGATACGATAGAGGATAGGATACGATAGAGGATACGTAAGTATAGGATAGAGGGTAGGATAGGATAGAGGATATGATAGGATAGAGGATAGGATAGGATAGAGAATAGGATAAGTTAGAGGATATGATAGGATAGAGGATAGGATAGGATAGAGGATAGGATAGGATAGAGGATAGGAAAGAGGATAGGATATGATAGAGGATAGGAGAGGATAGAGGATAGGACAGGATAGATAATAGGATAGGATAGAGGATAGGATAAGATAGAGGATAGGATAGGATAGAGGATAGGATAGGATAGGGGATAGGATACGATAGAGGATACGTAAGGATAGGATAGAGGGTAGGATAGGATAGAGGATAGGATAGGATAGAGGATAGGATAGGATAGAGGATAGGATAGGATAGAGGATAGGATAGGATAGGATAGAGGATACGATAGGATAGGATGGAGGATAGGATATTATAGAGGATTGGATAGGATAGAGGATAGGATATGATAGAGGATAGGATAGGATAGAGGATAGGATAGGATAGAGGATTGGATAGGATAGAGGATAGGATATGATAGAGGATAGGATAGGATAGAGGATAGGATAGGATAGATGATAGGATAGGATAGAGGATAGGATAAGATAGAGGATAGGATAGGATAGATGATAGGATACGATAGAGGATAGGATACGATAGAGGATACGTAAGTATAGGATAGAGGGTAGGATAGGATAGAGGATATGATAGGATAGAGGATAGGATAGGATAGAGAATAGGATAAGTTAGAGGATATGATAGGATAGAGGATAGGATAGGATAGAGGATAGGATAGGATAGAGGATAGGAAAGAGGATAGGATATGATAGAGGATCGGATAGGATAGAGGATTGGATAGGATAGAGGATAGGATAGGATAGAGGCTACGATAGGATAGGGTAGAGGATAGGATAGGATAGAGGATAGGATAGGATAGAGGATCGGATAGGATAGAGGATAGGATATGATAGAGGATAGGGATAGGATAGAGGATAGGATAGGATAGATGATAGGATAGGATAGAGGGTAGGATAAGATAGAGGATATGATAGGATAGAGGATAGGATAGGATAGAGGATAGGATAGGATAGAGGATGGGATATGATAGAGGATAGGATACGATAGAGGATAGGGATAGGATAGAGGATAGGATAGGATAGATGATAGGATAGGATAGAGGATAGGATAAGATAGAGGATATGATAGGATAGAGGATAGGATAGGATAGAGGATAGGATAGGATAGAGGATGGGATATGATAGAGGATAGGATACGATAGAGGATAGGATATGATAGGATAGTGGGTAGGATAGGATAGAGGATAGGATAGGATAGAGGACAGGATATGATAGAGGGTAGGATAGGATAGAGGATAGGATAGGATAGAGGATAGGATAGGATAGAGGATATTATAAGATAGAGGATTTGATAGGATAGACGATAGGATAGGATAGAAGATAGGATAGGATAGAGGATAGGATAGGATAGAGGATAGGATAGGATAGATGATAGGATAGGATAGAGGATAGGATAAGATAGAGGATAGGATAGGATAGAGGATAGGATAGGATAGAGGATAGGATAGGATAGAGGATTGGATAGGAGAGAGGATAGGATATGATAGAGGATAGGATAGGATAGAGGATAGGATAGGATAGAGGATTGGATAGGATACAGGATAGGATATGATAGAGGATAGGATAGGATAGAGGATAGGATAGGATAGATGATAGGATAGGATAGAGGATAGGATAAGATAGAGGATAGGATAGGATAGAGGATAGGATAGGATAGAGGATAGGATACGATAGAGGATACGTAAGGATAGGATAGAGGGTAGGATAGGATAGAGGATAGGATAGGATAGAGGATAGGATAGAATAGAGGATAGGATATGATAGAGGATAGGATAGGATAGAGGATAGGATAGGATAGAGGATCGGATAGGATAGAGGATTGGATAGGATAGAGGATAGGATACGATAGAGGATACGAAAGGATAGGATAGAGGGTAGGATAGGATAGAGGATAGGATAGGATAGAGGATAGGATAGGATAGAGGATAGGATATGATAGAGGATAGGATAGGATAGAGGATAGGATAGGATAGAGGATAGGATATTATAGATGATATTATAGGAAAGAGGTTAGGATATGATAGAGGATCGGATAGGATAGAGGATTGGATAGGATAGATAATACGATACTATAGAGGATAGGATAGAGAATATGATACGGTAGACGATAGGGGATTGGATCGGATACAGGATAGGAGATGGTAGAGGATAGGATAGGATAGGATAGAGAATAGGATAGGATAGAGGATAGGGTACGATAGAGGATAGGATAGGATAGAGGATAGGAAAGAGGATAGGATATGATAGAGGATCGGATAGGATAGAGGATTGGATAGGATAGAGGATAGGATAGGATAGAGGATACGATAGGATAGGGTAGAGGATAGGATAGGATAGAGGATAGGATAGGATAGAGGATAGGATAGGATAGAGGATAGGATATGATAGAGGATAGGATAGGATAGAGGATAGGATATCATAGAGGATATGATAGGATAGAGGATAGGATAGGATAGAGGTTAGGATAGGGTAGAGGATAGGATAGGATAGTGGATAGGATAGGATAGAGGATAGGATCGGATACAGGATAGGATATAGGATTATATAGGATAGGCGATAGGATAAGATAGAGGATAGGATAGGATAGCGGAAAGGATAGGATAGAGTATAGAATAGGATGGAGGAAATGATAGGATAGATGCTAGGATATGATAGAGAATAGGATAGTGGATAGGATAGAGGATTGAATAGGATAGAGGATATTATAGGATAGAGGATAGGATAGGATAGCGGATAGGATAGGATGGAGTATAGGATAGAATTGAGGATAGGATAGGGTTGAGGATAGGATAGGATAGAGGATTGGATAGGATAGAGGATACGATACTGTAGAGGATAGGATAGAGAATATGATACGGTAGACGATAGGGGATTGGATTGTATACAGGATAGGAGACGGTAGAGGATAGGATAGGATAGGATAGAGAATAGGATAGGATAGAGGATAGGTTAGGATAGAAGATAGGATAGGATAGAGGATAGGATAGGATAGAGGATAGGATAGAGGATAGGATAGGATAGAGGATAGGATAGAGGATAGGATAGAGGATAGGATAGGATAGAGGATACGATAGGATAGGATAGAGGATACGATAGGATATTATAGAGGATAGGATAGGATAGAGGATTGGATAGGATAGAGGATAGGATATGATAGAGGATAGGATATGATAGAGGATATGATAGGATAGAGGATAGGATAGGATAGATGATAGGATTGGATAGAGGATAGGATAAGATAGAGGATAGGATAGTATAGAGGATAGGATATAATAGAGGATAGGATAGGATAGAGGGTAGGATACGATAGAGGATACGATAGGATAGGATAGAGGGTAGGATAGGATAGAGTATAGGATAGGATAGAGGATAGGATACGATAGAGGATACGATAGGATAGGATAGAGGGTAGGATAGGATAGAGGATAGGATAGGATAGAGGATAGGATAGGATAGAGGATTGGTTAGGATAGAAGATAGGATAGGATAGAGGATAGGATAGGATAGAGGATAGGATAGGATAGAGGATAGGATAGGATAGAGGATAGGATAGAGGATAGGATAGAGGATAGGATAGAGGATAGGATAGGATAGAGGATACGATAGGATAGGATAGAGGATACGATAGGATATTATAGAGGATAGGATAGGATAGAGGATTGGATAGGATAGAGGATAGGATATGATAGAGGATAGGATATGATAGAGGATAGGATAGGATAGAGGATAGGATAGGATAGATGATAGGATTGGATAGAGGATAGGATAAGATAGAGGATAGGATAGTATAGAGGATAGGATATAATAGAGGATAGGATAGGATAGAGGATAGGATACGATAGAGGATACTATAGGATAGGATAGAGGGTAGGATAGGATAGAGGATAGGATAGGATAGAGGATAGGATACGATAGAGGATACGATAGGATAGGATAGAGGGTAGGATAGGATAGAGGATAGGATAGGATAGAGGATAGGATAGGATAGATGATAGGTTAGGATAGAAGATAGGATAGGATAGAGGATAGGATAGGATAGAGGATAGGATAGGATAGAGGATAGGATAGGATAGGATAGAGAATAGGATAGGATAGCGGATAGGATAGGATAGAGGATAGGATATCATAGAGGATATGATAGGATAGAGGATAGGATAGGATAGAGGATAGGATAGGATAGAGGATAGGATAGGATAGAGGATAGGATAGGATAGAGGATAGGATAGGATAGAGGATAGGATAGGATAGAGGATAGGATAGGATAGAGGATAGGATAGGATAGAGGATAGGATAGGATAGAGGATAGGATAGGATAGAGGATAGGATAGGATAGAGGATAGGATAGGATAGAGGGTAGGATAGGATAGAGGATAGGATAGGATTGAGGATAGGATAGGATAGGATAGAGGATATTATAGGATAGAGGATCGGATAGAATAGAGGATTGGATAGGATAGAGAATAGGATAGGAACAGATGATATTATAGGAAAGAGGAAAGGATATGATAGAGGATACGATATTATAGAGGATAGGATAGGATAGAGAATAGGATAGGGGATTGGATAGGATAGAGGATAGGAGACGATATGAGGATAGGATAGCATGGAGAATAGGATAGGATAGATGATATTATAGGAAAGAGGATAGGATATGATAGAGGATACGATATTATAGAGGATAGGATAGGATAGAGGATAGGATAGGGGATTGGATAGGATAGAGGATAGGAGACGATATGAGGATAGGATAGATGATATTATAGGAAAGAGGATAGGATATGATAGAGCATACGATATTATAGAGGATCGGATAGGATAGAGGATTGGATAGGATAGAGGATACGATACTGTAGAGGATAGGATAGAGAATATGATACGGTAGACGATAGGGGATTGGATCGTATACAGGATAGGAGACGCTAGAGGATAGGATAGGATAGGATAGAGAATAGGTTAGGATAGAAGAGAGGATAGGATAGGATAGAGGATAGGATAGGATAGAGGATAGGATAGGATAGAGGATAGGATAGGATAGAGGATAGGATAGGATAGGATAGAGGATAGGATAGGATAGAGGATAGGATAGGATAGAGGATAGGATAGGATAGAGGATAGGATAGGATAGAGGATAGGATAGGATAGAGGATAGGATAGGATAGAGGATAGGATAGGATAGAGGATAGGATACGATAGAGGATACAGGATACGATAGGATAGGATAGAGAATAGGATAGGATAGAGGATAGGACAGGACAGAGGATAGGATAGGATAGAGGATAGGTTAGGATAGAGGATAGGATGGGATAGAGGATAGGATAGGATAGAGGATAGAATAGGATAGAGGATAGGATAGGATAGAGGATACGATAGGATATTATAGAGGATAGGATAGGATAGAGGATTGGATAGGATAGAGGATAGGATATGATAGAGGATAGGATATGATAGAGGATAGGATAGGATAGAGGATAGGATAGGATAGATGATAGGATTGGATAGAGGATAGGATAAGATAGAGGATAGGATAGTATAGAGGATAGGATATAATAGAGGATAGGATAGGATAGAGGATAGGATACGATAGAGGATACGATAGGATAGGATAGAGGGTAGGATAGGATAGAGGATAGGATAGGATAGAGGATAGGATACGATAGAGGATACGATAGGATAGGATAGAGGGTAGGATAGGATAGAGGATAGGATAGGATAAAGGATAGGATAGGATAGAGGATAGGTTAGGATAGAAGAGAGTATAGGATAGAGGATAGGATAGGATAGAGGATAGGATAGGATAGAGGATAGGATAGGATAGAGGATAGGATGAGAGCGATTTGAACTTCCAGCCGAGTCACATCGATTAGTAAAGTTTCAAGTAGCATCACGGAATTTTTTCTACGGATTTTCACTAGTTGTTTCGAGCGTGCTAACAGGGAAACCTGAAGTAAAAAAAAAACAAAAATTAGAAGTTATATTAAATTATAAATATACTTACCTGAGAGAAAGATCGGGAATATACCGCGGAGTGCCGGGCGTGAACCGTCGCGTTCAGGGACAAGACCGTTAGCCTCCGCGTAAAAAAAAAAATCTGAAAAAGTGTTTGGAAAGACTGTGAATTTAACTTAACCGGAATCCAAGCAGAATTAAATTAGTTTGGGTTTGGGTTAGATTTAAAAAAAAAAAAAAAAAAAAAAATTTAGCTACGAACAATTAGACAAGTGAGTGAATAATTGAACTGAGCTGAATATTAGTGAGAACTGTGGAAAGAACGGAAAAAACAGTACGAATAATTGGAAGAAGCTTGGGAAGAGACCGGGAAAAGAAAAGGATTCGATTAACACAAGGGGTCGGTCGAGTCCGCTACTTTTTTCGCACCTCTAAGGGACAGTAACTAGAATAAGGTAGGACAAGGTGAAAATCTCTGCTGAGTGTCATAGCATTCCTTCCTTTTCTCATGTTAAACCCTGCACAAGCTTGCGGAACCTAAAAATAGAAATAGAGAATTAAAATAGTGAAAATTAGGCTTACTAGAAAAGATTACGAAAAAGTACCTTGGCGAAATTGTAGGGCTAGGCCGTGGCTTCCGAATGAGCCGTAACACGTCTTTACCGGACCATCGATTTTGTTAGGCGATTTCGTGGTTATGGCAGTAGGCCAAAGTTAACCGATCGAAGCGAAATTTAGAACCCAACTATTATCGAGGACGGCGAGTATTTTAGGGTGGAAACGGAGAAGTATTCTCCCCCCTAAAAAACTTCTTTCGATTTGCCCACCCATTTCGGAGATACAGAGAAAATTACCCTAATTTTCAAGAAATTCGAAAAAGTAACACGGTGAAAATTCTACACGGATCAAGACCTTTCCAACGAGCCGTCGCTCGGCTAAATCGGATAAAGTTTAGTTTTCAAAATATACCGGGTGTCGAAAAAGTTTTAGAGAAGAAAAAAAATTCTGAGCACGTGGAGGGGCAGGGGGGGGTAGCCCGTAAGCTACATTGGTCTCCGAAGCCGGGCTTCGGAGGTTGTCACAAACTCGCGCCCCCCGGCAACAGCCGAGATAGCAGCATCTACAGGTAGATAGGTGCATGCTACGAAAAAGAGGTACACAGGAAAGGTGCTAGGTATCCTCACCTCTATCCATCCCGGCTATAAAAAATAGGGGTCAACTAGGCTAAAACACCTAGTTTACTCTTGGGTTCAAGGTCAAAATTTTCAATTTCCTTGAATTTCGAGAGACCCTAAGAGTTCGCTAGGCCCTTAGAGGTCCATCCGTTAGGTTAAATAGTTTGAGTTGAATAATAGGGAATAATAGTAGATTAGGTGTACTTAGGTTAATTTTTGATAAGCGTGCGATATAATACTTGCGAAATAGATCTAGACTTAGAGTAGTTTTATATGTGTTATATATGTGATGTATGTTTTATACGTGTTATAAGATTAGAATACAACGTAATTGATATATGTATAATAGAACATAACTGCGGAGAATTGCTGTAAACACCAGTATCTAAAATATAGGCAAATTTCCATTAAAAAAAAAAAAAAAAGGATAGAGGATAGGATAGGATAGAGGATAGGATATGATAGAGGATAGGATAGGATAGATGATATTATAGGAATGAGGATAGGATAAGATAGAGGAAATGATAGTATAGAGGATAGGATAGGATAGAGGATTGGATAGGATAGAGGATAGGATAGGATAGAGGATGGGATAGGGGATTGGATAGCATAGAGGATAGGAGACGATATGAGGATAGGATAGGATAGAGAATATGTTATTATAGATGATATTATAGGAAAGAGGATAGGATATGATAGAGGATCGGATAGGATAGAGAATTGGATAGGATAGAGGATAGGATAGGATAGAGGATAGGATAGGATAGATGATAGGATAGGATAGAGGATAGGATAGGATAGAGGATAGGATAGGATAGAGGATAGGATAGGATAGAGGATAGGATAGGATAGAGGATAGGATAGGATAGAGGATAAGATAGGTTAGAGAATAGGATGGTATAGAGGATAGTATAGGATAGAGGATAGGATATAATAGAGGATAGGATAGGATAGAGAATAGGATAGTATAGAGGATAGTGTAGGATAGAGGATAGGATAGGATAGAGGATAGGATAGGATAGAGGATAGGATAGGATAGAGGATAGGATACTATAGAGGATAGGATAGGATAGGGGATAGGATAGGATAGAGGATAGGATAGGATAGAGGATAGGATATGATAGAGGATAGGATAGGATAGAGGATAGCATAGGATAGAGGATAGGATAGGATAGAGGATATGATAGGATAGAGGATAGGATAGGATAGGATAGAGGATAGGACAAGATAGAGGATATGATAGGATAGGATAGAGGATATGATAGGATAGAGGATAGGATAGGATAGAGGATAGGATAGGATAGAGGATAGGATAGGATAGAGGATAGGATAAGATAGAGGATATGATAGGATAGAGGATAGGATATGATAGAGGAAAGGATAGGATAGAGGATAGCATAGGATAGAGGATAGGATAGGATAGAGGATATGATAGGATAGAGGATAGGATAGGATAGAGGATATGACAAGATAGAGGATAGGATAGGATAGAGGATAGGATACTATAGTGGGTAGGGTAGGATAGGGGATAGGATAGGATAGAGGATAGGGTAGGATAGAGGATAGGATAAGATAGAGGATATGATAGGATAATGGATAGGATATGATAGAGGATAGGATAGGATAGAGGATAGGATAGGATAGATGATAGGATTGGCTAGAGGATAGGATAAGATAGAGGATAGGATAGTATAGAGGATAGGATATAATAGAGGATAGGATAGGATAGAGGATAGGATACGATAGAGGATACGACAGGATAGGATAGAAGGTAGGATAGGATAGAGGATAGGATAGGATAGAGGATAGGATACGATAGAGGATACGATAGGATAGGATAGAGGGTAGGATAGGATAGAGGATAGGATAGGATAAAGGATAGGATAGGATAGAGGATAGGATAGGATAGAGGATAGGATAGGATAGAGGATAGGATAGGATAGAGGATAGGATAGGATAGAGGATAGGATAGGATAGAGGATAGGATAGGATAGAGGATAGGATATGATAGAGGATTGGATAGGATAGAGGATAGGATAGGATAGATGATAGGATAGGATAGAGGATAGGATAGGATAGAGGATAGGATAGGATAGAGGATAGGATAGGATAGAGGATAGGATAGGATAGAGGATAGGATAGGATAGAGGATAGGATAGGATAGAGAATAGGATAGTATAGAGGATAGTATAGGATAGAGGATAGGATATAATAGAGGATAGGATAGGATAGAGAATAGGATAGTATAGAGGATAGTATAGGATAGAGGATAGGATAGGATAGAGGATAGGATAGGATAGAGGATAGGATAGGATAGAGGATAGGATAGGATAGAGGATAGGATAGGATAGAGAATAGGATAGTATAGAGGATAGTATAGGATAGAGGATAGGATAGGATAGAGGATAGGATAGGATAGAGAATAGGATAGGAACAGATGATATTATAGGAAAGAGGAAAGGATATGATAGAGGATACGATATTATAGAGGATAGGATAGGATAGAGGATAGGATAGGGGATTGGATAGGATAGAGGATAGGAGACGATATGAGGATAGGATAGGATGGAGAATAGGATAGGATAGATGATATTATAGGAAAGAGGATAGGATATGATAGAGCATACGATATTATAGAGGATCGGATAGGATAGAGGATTGGATAGGATAGAGGATACGATACTGTAGAGGATAGGATAGAGAATATGATACGGTAGACGATAGGGGATTGGATCGTATACAGGATAGGAGACGCTAGAGGATAGGATAGGATAGGATAGAGAATAGGTTAGGATAGAAGAGAGGATAGGATAGTATAGAGGATAGGATAGGATAGAGGATACGATATGATAGAGGATAGCATAGGATAGAGGATAGGATAGGACAGAGTATAGGGTAGGATAGAGGATAGGATAAGATAGAGGATATGATAGGATAGAGGATAGGATATGATAGAGGAAAGGATAGGATAGAGGATAGCATAGGATAGAGGATAGGATAGGATAGAGGATATGATAGGATAGAGGATAGGATAGGATAGAGGATAGGATAGGATAGAGGATAGGATAGGATATAGGATAGGATATAGGATAGGATAGGATAGGATAGAGAATAGGATAGGATAGAGGATAGGACAAGATACAGGATATGATAGGATAGGATAGAGGATAGGAGAGGATAGAGGATACTACAAGATAGAGGATATGATAGGATAGAGGATAGGATAGGATAGAGGATAGGATAGGATAGAGGATAGGATAGGATAGAGGATAGGATAAGATAGAGGATATGATAGGATAGAGGATAGGATAGGATAGAGGATAGGATAGGATAGAGGATAGGATAGGATAGAGGATAGGATACTATAGAGGATAGGATAGGATGGGATAGGATAGGATAGAGGATAGGATAGGATAGAGGATATGACAAGATAGAGGATAGGATAGGATAGAGGATAGGATACTATAGAGGTTAGGGTAGGATAGGGGATAGGATAGGATAGAGGATAGGGTAGGATAGAGGATAGGATAAGATAGAGGATATGATAGGATAATGGATAGGATATGATAGAGGATAGGATACTATAGAGGATAGGATAGGATAGGGGATAGGATAGGATAGAGGATAGGATAGGATAGAGGATAGGATAAGATAGAGGATATGATAGGATAGAGGATAGGATATGATAGAGGATAGGATAGGATAGAGGATAGCATAGGATAGAGGATAGGATAGGATAGAGGATATGATAGGATAGAGGATAGGATAGGATAGGATAGAGGATAGGACAAGATAGAGGATATGATAGGATAGGATAGAGGATATGATAGGATAGAGGATAGGATAGGATAGAGGATAGGATAGGATAGAGGATAGGATAGGATAGAGGATAGGATAAGATAGAGGATATGATAGGATAGAGGATAGGATATGATAGAGGAAAGGATAGGATAGAGGATAGCATAGGATAGAGGATAGGATAGGATAGAGGATATGATAGGATAGAGGATAGGATAGGATAGAGGATAGGATAGGATAGAGGATAGGATAGGATATAGGATAGGATATAGGATAGGATAGGATAGGATAGAGAATAGGATAGGATAGAGGATAGGACAAGATACAGGATATGATAGGATAGGATAGAGGATAGGATAGGATAGAGGATACTACAAGATAGAGGATATGATAGGATAGAGGATAGGATAGGATAGAGGATAGGATAGGATAGAGGATAGGATAAGATAGAGGATATGATAGGATAGAGGATAGGATAGGATAGAGGATAGGATAGGATAGAGGATAGGATAGGATAGAGGATAGGATACTATAGAGGATAGGATAGGATGGGATAGGATAGGATAGAGGATAGGATAGGATAGAGGATAGGACAAGATAGAGGATATGATAGGATAGGATAGAGGATATGATAGGATAGAGGATAGGATAGGATAGAGGATATGACAAGATAGAGGATAGGATAGGATAGAGGATAGGATACTATAGAGGGTAGGGTAGGATAGGGGATAGGATAGGATAGAGGATAGGGTAGGATAGAGGATAGGATAAGATAGAGGATATGATAGGATAGAGGATAGGATATGATAGAGGATAGGATAGGATAGAGGATAGCATAGGATAGAGGATAGGATAGGATAGAGGATATGATAGGATAGAGGATAGGATAGGATAGAGGTTAGGATAGGATAGAGGATAGGATAGGATAGAGGATATGACAAGATAGAGGATAGGATAGGATAGAGGATAGGATAGGATAGAGGATAGGATAGGATAGAGGATAGGATAGGATAGAGGATAGGACAAGATAGAGGATATGATAGGATAGAGGATAGGGTAGGATAGAGGATAGGATAGGATAGAGGATAGGATAAGATAGAGGATATGATAGGATAGAGGATAGGATAGGATAGAGGATATAATAGGATAGAGGATAGGATAGGATAGAGGATAGGATACGATAGAGGATAGGATAGGATGGAGAATAGGATAGGATAGATGATATTATAGGAAAGAGGATAGGATATGATAGAGCATACGATATTATAGAGGATCGGATAGGATAGAGGATACGATACTGTAGAGGATAGGATAGAGAATATGATACGGTAGACGATAGGGGATTGGATCGTATACAGGATAGGAGACGCTAGAGGATAGGATAGGATAGGATAGAGAATAGGTTAGGATAGAAGAGAGGATAGGATAGGATAGAGGATAGGATAGGATAGAGGATAGGATAGGATAGAGGATAGGATAGGATAGAGGATAGGATAGGATAGAGGATAGGATAGGATAGAGGATAGGATAGGATAGAGGATAGGATAGGATAGAGGATAGGATAGGATAGAGGATAGGATAGGATAGAGGATAGGATAGGATAGAGGATAGGATAGGATAGAGGATAGGATAGGATAGAGGATAGGATAGGATAGAGGATAGGATACGATAGAGGATACAGGATACGATAGGATAGGATAGAGAATAGGATAGGATAGAGGATAGGACAGGACAGAGGATAGGATAGGATAGAGGATAGGTTAGAATAGAGGATAGGATGGGATAGAGGATAGGATAGGATAGAGGATAGAATAGGATAGAGGATAGGATAGGATAGAGGATAGGATAGGATAGTGGATAGCATAGGATAGAGGATAGGATTGGATAGAGGATAGGATAGGATAGAGGATAGGATAGGATAGAGGATAGGATAGAGGATAGAATAGAGGATAGGATAGGGGAATGGATAGGATAGTTGATACGATAGGATAGTGAATGCGATAGGATAGTGGATAATATAGGATAGAGGATAGAATAGGGGATTGGATAGGATAGAAGATAGGATATGATAGAGGATAGGATAGGATAGAGGATAGGATAGGATAGAGGATAGGATAGGATAGAGGACAGGATAGGATAGAGGATAGGATATTATAGAGGATAGGACAGTATAGCGGACAGGATAGGATATAGGATTGGATAGGATAGAGGATAGGATAGGATGGAGGATAGGATAGGATAGCGGATAGGATAGGATAGAGGATAGGATAGGATAGAGGATAGGATAGGATAGAGGATAGGATAGGATAGAGGATAGGATAGGATAGAGGATAGGATAGGATAGAGGATGGGATAGGATAGAGGGTAGGATAGGATTGAGGATAGGATAGGATAGAGGATAGGATAAGATAGAGGATAGGATAGGGGATTGGATAGGATAGAGGACTGGAGACGATAGATGATAGGACAGGATAGAGGATAGGATAGAGGATAGGATAGAGGATAGGATAGAGGATAGTATAGAGGATAGGATAGGATAGAGGATAGGATAGGATAGAGGATAGGATAGGATTGAGGATAGGATAGGATAGAGGATAGGATAGAGGATAGGATAGAGGATAGGATAGAGGATAGGATAGAGGATAGGATAGAGGATTGGATAGGATAGAGGATAGGATAGGATGGAGGATAGGATAGGATAGCGGATAGGAATAGGGTAGAGTATAGAACAGGATAGAGGATAGGATAGGATAGAGGATAGTATAGGAATGAGGATAGGATAGGATAGAGGATAGGATAGGATAAAGGATAGGATAGGATAGAGGATAGGATAGGATAGAGGATAGGATAGGATAGAGGATAGGATATTATAGAGGATAGGATAGGATAAAGGATAGGATAGGATAGAGGATAGGATAGGATAGAGGATAGGATTGGATAGAGGATATAATAGGATAGAGGATATGATAGGATAGAGGATAGGATAGGATAGAGGATAGGATAGGATAGAGGATAGGATAGGATAAGGGATAGGATATTATAGAGGATAGGATAGGATAGGATAGAGGATAGGATAGGATAGAGAATAGGATAGGAACAGATGATATTATAGGAAAGAGGAAAGGATATGATAGAGGATACGATATTATAGAGGATAGGATAGGATAGAGGATAGGATAGGGGATTGGATAGGATAGAGGATAGGAGACGATATGAGGATAGGATAGGATGGAGAATAGGATAGGATAGATGATATTATAGGAAAGAGGATAGGATATGATAGAGCATACGATATTATAGAGGATCGGATAGGCTAGAGGATTGGATAGGATAGAGGATACGATACTGTAGAGGATAGGATAGAGAATATGATACGGTAGACGATAGGGGATTGGATCGTATACAGGATAGGAGACGCTAGAGGATAGGATAGGATAGGATAGAGAATAGGTTAGGATAGAAGAGAGGATAGGATAGGATAGAGGATAGGATAGGATAGAGGATAGGATAGGATAGAGGATAGGATAGGATAGGATGGAGGATAGGATAGGATAGAGGATAGGATAGGATAGAGGATAGGATAGGATAGAGGATAGGATAGGATAGAGGATAGGATAGGATAGAGGATAGGATAGGATAGAGGATAGGATAGGATAGAGGATAGGATAGGATAGAGGATAGGATAGGATAGAGGATAGGATAGGATAGAGGATAGGATAGGATAGAGGATAGGATAGGATAGAGGATAGGATAGGATAGAGGATAGGATAGGATAGAGGATAGGATAGGATAGAGGATAGGATAGGATAGAGGATAGGATAGGATAGAGGATAGGATAGGATAGAGGATAGGATAGGATAGAGGATAGGATAGGATAGAGGATAGGATAGGATAGAGGACAGGGTAGGATAGAGGACAGGATAGGATAGAGGATAGGATAGGATAGAGGATAGGATAGAGGATAGGATAGAGGATAGGATAGAGGATTGGATAGGATAGAGGATAGGATAGAGGATAGGATAGAGGATAGGATAGAGGATAGGATAGAGGATAGGATAGAGGATAGGATAGAGGATAGGATAGGATAGAGGATAGCATAGGATAGCGGATGGGATAGGTTATAGGATTGGATAGGTCAGAGGATAGGATAGGATAGAGGATAGGATAGGAATGAGGATAGGATAGGATAGAGGATAGGATAAGATAGAGGATAGGATAGGCGATTGGATAGGATAGAGGACTGGAGACGATAGATGATAGGACAGGATAGAGGATAGGATAGGATAGGATAGAGGATAGGATAGGATAGAGGATAGGATAGGATAGAGGATAGCATAGGATAGAGGATAGGATTGGATAGAGGATAGGATAGGATAGAGGATAGGATAGGATAGAGGATAGGATAGGATAGAGGATAGGATAGGATAGAGGATAGGATAGGATAGAGGATAGGATAGGATAGAGGATAGGATAGTATAGAGGATAGGATAGAGGATAGGATAGGATAGAGGATAGGATAGGATAGAGGATAGGATTGGATAGAGGATATAATAGGATAGAGGATATGATAGGATAGAGGATAGGATAGGATAGAGGATAGGATAGGATAGAGGATAGGATATAGGATTGGATAGGATAGAGGATATGATACGATAGTGGATAGGACAGAGGATAGGATAGGATAGAGGTTAGGATAAGATAGAGGATAGGATAGGGGATTGGATAGGATAGAGGACTGGAGACGATAGATGATAGGACAGGATAGAGGATAGGATAGGATAGGATAGAGGATAGGATAGGATAGAGGATAGGATAGGATAGAGGATAGCATAGGATAGAGGATAGGATAGGATAGAGGATAGGATAGAGGATAGGATAGGATAGAGGATAGGATAGGATAGAGGATAGGATAGGATAGAGGACAGGATAGGATAGAGGATAGGATATTATAGAGGATAGGATAGGATAGAGGATAGGATAGGATAGAGGATAGGGTAGGATAGAGGATTGGAGTGTATAGAGCATAGGATATAGGATTGGGTAGGATAGATGATACTATACGATAGTGGATAGGACAGAGGATAGGATAGGATAGAGGATAGGATAGAGGATTGGATAGAATAGGTGATATTATAGGATTGAGGGTAGGACAGGATAGAGGACAGGATAGGATATAGGATTGGATAGGATAGAGGATAGGATAGGATGGAGGATAGGATAGGATAGCGGATAGGATAGGGTAGAGTATAGAATAGGATAGAGGATAGGATAGGATGGAGCATAGGATAGGAATGAGGATAGGATAGGATAGCGGATGGGATAGGATATAGGATTGGATAGGACAGAGGATAGGATAGGATAGAGGATAGGATAGGAATGAGGATAGGATAGGATAGAGGATAGGATAAGATAGAGGATAGGATAGGGGATTGGATAGGATAGAGGACTGGAGACGATAGATGATAGGACAGGATAGAGGATAGGATAGGATAGGATAGAGGATAGCATAGGATAGAGGATAGGATAGGATAGAGGATAGCATAGGATAGAGGATAGGATTGGATAGAGGATAGGTTAGGATAGAGGATAGGATAGGATAGAGGATAGGATAGAGGATAGAGTAGAGGATAGGATAGGGGAATGGATAGGATAGTTGATACGATAGGATAGTGAATACGATAGGATAGTGGATAATATAGGATAGAGGATAGGATAGGGGATTGGATAGGATAGAAGATAGGATAGGATAGAGGATAGGATAGGATAGAGGATAGGATAGGATAGAGGATAGGATAGGATAGAGAACAGGATAGGATAGAGGATAGGATATTATAGAGGATAGGATAGGATAGAGGATAGGATAGGATAGAGGCTAGGGTAGGATAGAGGATTGGAGTGTATAGAGGATAGGATATAGGATTGGATAGGATAGAGGATACTATACGATAGTGGATAGGACAGAGGATAGGATAGGATAGAGGATAGGATAGAGGATTGGATAGAATAGGTGATATTATATGATTGAGGGTAGGACAGGATAGCGGACAGGATAGGATATAGGATTGGATAGGATAGAGGATAGGATAGGATGGAGGATAGGATAGGATAGCGGATAGGATAGGGTAGAGTATAGAATAGGATAGAGGATAGGATAGGATAGAGCATAGGATAGGAATGAGGATAGGATAGGAATGAGGATAGGATAGGATAGAGGATGGGATAGGATAGAGGATAGGATAGGATAGAGGATAGGATACGATAGAGGATAGGATAGAGGATAGGATAGGATAGAGGATAGGATAGGATTGAGGATAGGATAGGATAGAGGATAGGATAGAGGATAGGATAGAGGATTGGATAGGATAGAGGATAGGATAAGATAGAGGATATGATAGGATAGAGGATAGGATAGGATAGAGGATAGGATAGGATAGAGGATAGGATAGGATAGAGGATAGGATACTATAGAGGATAGGATAGGATGGGATAGGATAGGATAGAGGATAGGATAGGATAGAGGATAGGACAAGATAGAGGATATGATAGGATAGGATAGAGGATATGATAGGATAGAGGATAGGATAGGATAGAGGATATGACAAGATAGAGGATAGGATAGGATAGAGGATAGGATACTATAGAGGGTAGGGTAGGATGGGATAGGATAGGATAGAGGATAGGATAGGATAGAGGATATGACAAGATAGAGGATAGGATAGGATAGAGGATAGGATACTATAGAGGTTAGGGTAGGATAGGGGATAGGATAGGATAGAGGATAGGGTAGGATAGAGGATAGGATAAGATAGAGGATATGATAGGATAATGGATAGGATATGATAGAGGATAGGATACTATAGAGGATAGGATAGGATAGGGGATAGGATAGGATAGAGGATAGGATAGGATAGAGGATAGGATAAGATAGAGGATATGATAGGATAGAGGATAGGATATGATAGAGGATAGGATAGGATAGAGGATAGCATAGGATAGAGGATAGGATAGGATAGAGGATATGATAGGATAGAGGATAGGATAGGATAGGATAGAGGATAGGACAAGATAGAGGATATGATAGGATAGGATAGAGGATATGATAGGATAGAGGATAGGATAGGATAGAGGATAGGATAGGATAGAGGATAGGATAGGATAGAGGATAGGATAAGATAGAGGATATGATAGGATAGAGGATAGGATATGATAGAGGAAAGGATAGGATAGAGGATAGCATAGGATAGAGGATAGGATAGGATAGAGGATATGATAGGATAGAGGATAGGATAGGATAGAGGATAGGATAGGATAGAGGATAGGATAGGATATAGGATAGGATATAGGATAGGATAGGATAGGATAGAGAATAGGATAGGATAGAGGATAGGACAAGATACAGGATATGATAGGATAGGATAGAGGATAGGATAGGATAGAGGATACTACAAGATAGAGGATATGATAGGATAGAGGATAGGATAGGATAGAGGATAGGATAGGATAGAGGATAGGATAAGATAGAGGATATGATAGGATAGAGGATAGGATAGGATAGAGGATAGGATAGGATAGAGGATAGGATAGGATAGAGGATAGGATACTATAGAGGATAGGATAGGATGGGATAGGATAGGATAGAGGATAGGATAGGATAGAGGATAGGACAAGATAGAGGATATGATAGGATAGGATAGAGGATATGATAGGATAGAGGATAGGATAGGATAGAGGATATGACAAGATAGAGGATAGGATAGGATAGAGGATAGGATACTATAGAGGGTAGGGTAGGATAGGGGATAGGATAGGATAGAGGATAGGGTAGGATAGAGGATAGGATAAGATAGAGGATATGATAGGATAGAGGATAGGATATGATAGAGGATAGGATAGGATAGAGGATAGCATAGGATAGAGGATAGGATAGGATAGAGGATATGATAGGATAGAGGATAGGATAGGATAGAGGTTAGGATAGGATAGAGGATAGGATAGGATAGAGGATATGACAAGATAGAGGATAGGATAGGATAGAGGATAGGATAGGATAGAGGATAGGATAGGATAGAGGATAGGATAGGATAGAGGATAGGACAAGATAGAGGATATGATAGGATAGAGGATAGGGTAGGATAGAGGATAGGATAGGATAGAGGATAGGATAAGATAGAGGATATGATAGGATAGAGGATAGGATAGGATAGAGGATATAATAGGATAGAGGATAGGATAGGATAGAGGATAGGATACGATAGAGGATAGGATAGGATGGAGAATAGGATAGGATAGATGATATTATAGGAAAGAGGATAGGATATGATAGAGCATACGATATTATAGAGGATCGGATAGGATAGAGGATACGATACTGTAGAGGATAGGATAGAGAATATGATACGGTAGACGATAGGGGATTGGATCGTATACAGGATAGGAGACGCTAGAGGATAGGATAGGATAGGATAGAGAATAGGTTAGGATAGAAGAGAGGATAGGATAGGATAGAGGATAGGATAGGATAGAGGATAGGATAGGATAGAGGATAGGATAGGATAGAGGATAGGATAGGATAGAGGATAGGATAGGATAGAGGATAGGATAGGATAGAGGATAGGATAGGATAGAGGATAGGATAGGATAGAGGATAGGATAGGATAGAGGATAGGATAGGATAGAGGATAGGATAGGATAGAGGATAGGATAGGATAGAGGATAGGATAGGATAGAGGATAGGATACGATAGAGGATACAGGATACGATAGGATAGGATAGAGAATAGGATAGGATAGAGGATAGGACAGGACAGAGGATAGGATAGGATAGAGGATAGGTTAGAATAGAGGATAGGATGGGATAGAGGATAGGATAGGATAGAGGATAGAATAGGATAGAGGATAGGATAGGATAGAGGATAGGATAGGATAGTGGATAGCATAGGATAGAGGATAGGATTGGATAGAGGATAGGATAGGATAGAGGATAGGATAGGATAGAGGATAGGATAGAGGATAGAATAGAGGATAGGATAGGGGAATGGATAGGATAGTTGATACGATAGGATAGTGAATGCGATAGGATAGTGGATAATATAGGATAGAGGATAGAATAGGGGATTGGATAGGATAGAAGATAGGATATGATAGAGGATAGGATAGGATAGAGGATAGGATAGGATAGAGGATAGGATAGGATAGAGGACAGGATAGGATAGAGGATAGGATATTATAGAGGATAGGACAGTATAGCGGACAGGATAGGATATAGGATTGGATAGGATAGAGGATAGGATAGGATGGAGGATAGGATAGGATAGCGGATAGGATAGGATAGAGGATAGGATAGGATAGAGGATAGGATAGGATAGAGGATAGGATAGGATAGAGGATAGGATAGGATAGAGGATAGGATAGGATAGAGGATGGGATAGGATAGAGGGTAGGATAGGATTGAGGATAGGATAGGATAGAGGATAGGATAAGATAGAGGATAGGATAGGGGATTGGATAGGATAGAGGACTGGAGACGATAGATGATAGGACAGGATAGAGGATAGGATAGAGGATAGGATAGAGGATAGGATAGAGGATAGTATAGAGGATAGGATAGGATAGAGGATAGGATAGGATAGAGGATAGGATAGGATTGAGGATAGGATAGGATAGAGGATAGGATAGAGGATAGGATAGAGGATAGGATAGAGGATAGGATAGAGGATAGGATAGAGGATTGGATAGGATAGAGGATAGGATAGGATGGAGGATAGGATAGGATAGCGGATAGGAATAGGGTAGAGTATAGAACAGGATAGAGGATAGGATAGGATAGAGGATAGTATAGGAATGAGGATAGGATAGGATAGAGGATAGGATAGGATAAAGGATAGGATAGGATAGAGGATAGGATAGGATAGAGGATAGGATAGGATAGAGGATAGGATATTATAGAGGATAGGATAGGATAAAGGATAGGATAGGATAGAGGATAGGATAGGATAGAGGATAGGATTGGATAGAGGATATAATAGGATAGAGGATATGATAGGATAGAGGATAGGATAGGATAGAGGATAGGATAGGATAGAGGATAGGATAGGATAAGGGATAGGATATTATAGAGGATAGGATAGGATAGGATAGAGGATAGGATAGGATAGAGAATAGGATAGGAACAGATGATATTATAGGAAAGAGGAAAGGATATGATAGAGGATACGATATTATAGAGGATAGGATAGGATAGAGGATAGGATAGGGGATTGGATAGGATAGAGGATAGGAGACGATATGAGGATAGGATAGGATGGAGAATAGGATAGGATAGATGATATTATAGGAAAGAGGATAGGATATGATAGAGCATACGATATTATAGAGGATCGGATAGGCTAGAGGATTGGATAGGATAGAGGATACGATACTGTAGAGGATAGGATAGAGAATATGATACGGTAGACGATAGGGGATTGGATCGTATACAGGATAGGAGACGCTAGAGGATAGGATAGGATAGGATAGAGAATAGGTTAGGATAGAAGAGAGGATAGGATAGGATAGAGGATAGGATAGGATAGAGGATAGGATAGGATAGAGGATAGGATAGGATAGGATGGAGGATAGGATAGGATAGAGGATAGGATAGGATAGAGGATAGGATAGGATAGAGGATAGGATAGGATAGAGGATAGGATAGGATAGAGGATAGGATAGGATAGAGGATAGGATAGGATAGAGGATAGGATAGGATAGAGGATAGGATAGGATAGAGGATAGGATAGGATAGAGGATAGGATAGGATAGAGGATAGGATAGGATAGAGGATAGGATAGGATAGAGGATAGGATAGGATAGAGGATAGGATAGGATAGAGGATAGGATAGGATAGAGGATAGGATAGGATAGAGGATAGGATAGGATAGAGGATAGGATAGGATAGAGGATAGGATAGGATAGAGGATAGGATAGGATAGAGGACAGGGTAGGATAGAGGACAGGATAGGATAGAGGATAGGATAGGATAGAGGATAGGATAGAGGATAGGATAGAGGATAGGATAGAGGATTGGATAGGATAGAGGATAGGATAGAGGATAGGATAGAGGATAGGATAGAGGATAGGATAGAGGATAGGATAGAGGATAGGATAGAGGATAGGATAGGATAGAGGATAGCATAGGATAGCGGATGGGATAGGTTATAGGATTGGATAGGTCAGAGGATAGGATAGGATAGAGGATAGGATAGGAATGAGGATAGGATAGGATAGAGGATAGGATAAG
This sequence comes from Halictus rubicundus, assembly GCF_050948215.1. NCBI lineage: Eukaryota > Metazoa > Arthropoda > Insecta > Hymenoptera > Halictidae > Halictus > Halictus rubicundus. Next base: position 328,193 of record NW_027488700.1, read on the forward strand.
ATAGAGGATAGGATAGGCGATTGGATAGGATAGAGGACTGGAGACGATAGATGATAGGACAGGATAGAGGATAGGATAGGATAGGATAGAGGATAGGATAGGATAGAGGATAGGATAGGATAGAGGATAGCATAGGATAGAGGATAGGATTGGATAGAGGATAGGATAGGATAGAGGATAGGATAGGATAGAGGATAGGATAGGATAGAGGATAGGATAGGATAGAGGATAGGATAGGATAGAGGATAGGATAGGATAGAGGATAGGATAGTATAGAGGATAGGATAGAGGATAGGATAGGATAGAGGATAGGATAGGATAGAGGATAGGATTGGATAGAGGATATAATAGGATAGAGGATATGATAGGATAGAGGATAGGATAGGATAGAGGATAGGATAGGATAGAGGATAGGATATAGGATTGGATAGGATAGAGGATATGATACGATAGTGGATAGGACAGAGGATAGGATAGGATAGAGGTTAGGATAAGATAGAGGATAGGATAGGGGATTGGATAGGATAGAGGACTGGAGACGATAGATGATAGGACAGGATAGAGGATAGGATAGGATAGGATAGAGGATAGGATAGGATAGAGGATAGGATAGGATAGAGGATAGCATAGGATAGAGGATAGGATAGGATAGAGGATAGGATAGAGGATAGGATAGGATAGAGGATAGGATAGGATAGAGGATAGGATAGGATAGAGGACAGGATAGGATAGAGGATAGGATATTATAGAGGATAGGATAGGATAGAGGATAGGATAGGATAGAGGATAGGGTAGGATAGAGGATTGGAGTGTATAGAGCATAGGATATAGGATTGGGTAGGATAGATGATACTATACGATAGTGGATAGGACAGAGGATAGGATAGGATAGAGGATAGGATAGAGGATTGGATAGAATAGGTGATATTATAGGATTGAGGGTAGGACAGGATAGAGGACAGGATAGGATATAGGATTGGATAGGATAGAGGATAGGATAGGATGGAGGATAGGATAGGATAGCGGATAGGATAGGGTAGAGTATAGAATAGGATAGAGGATAGGATAGGATGGAGCATAGGATAGGAATGAGGATAGGATAGGATAGCGGATGGGATAGGATATAGGATTGGATAGGACAGAGGATAGGATAGGATAGAGGATAGGATAGGAATGAGGATAGGATAGGATAGAGGATAGGATAAGATAGAGGATAGGATAGGGGATTGGATAGGATAGAGGACTGGAGACGATAGATGATAGGACAGGATAGAGGATAGGATAGGATAGGATAGAGGATAGCATAGGATAGAGGATAGGATAGGATAGAGGATAGCATAGGATAGAGGATAGGATTGGATAGAGGATAGGTTAGGATAGAGGATAGGATAGGATAGAGGATAGGATAGAGGATAGAGTAGAGGATAGGATAGGGGAATGGATAGGATAGTTGATACGATAGGATAGTGAATACGATAGGATAGTGGATAATATAGGATAGAGGATAGGATAGGGGATTGGATAGGATAGAAGATAGGATAGGATAGAGGATAGGATAGGATAGAGGATAGGATAGGATAGAGGATAGGATAGGATAGAGAACAGGATAGGATAGAGGATAGGATATTATAGAGGATAGGATAGGATAGAGGATAGGATAGGATAGAGGCTAGGGTAGGATAGAGGATTGGAGTGTATAGAGGATAGGATATAGGATTGGATAGGATAGAGGATACTATACGATAGTGGATAGGACAGAGGATAGGATAGGATAGAGGATAGGATAGAGGATTGGATAGAATAGGTGATATTATATGATTGAGGGTAGGACAGGATAGCGGACAGGATAGGATATAGGATTGGATAGGATAGAGGATAGGATAGGATGGAGGATAGGATAGGATAGCGGATAGGATAGGGTAGAGTATAGAATAGGATAGAGGATAGGATAGGATAGAGCATAGGATAGGAATGAGGATAGGATAGGAATGAGGATAGGATAGGATAGAGGATGGGATAGGATAGAGGATAGGATAGGATAGAGGATAGGATACGATAGAGGATAGGATAGAGGATAGGATAGGATAGAGGATAGGATAGGATTGAGGATAGGATAGGATAGAGGATAGGATAGAGGATAGGATAGAGGATTGGATAGGATAGAGGATAGGATAAGATAGAGGATATGATAGGATAGAGGATAGGATAGGATAGAGGATAGGATAGGATAGAGGATAGGATAGGATAGAGGATAGGATACTATAGAGGATAGGATAGGATGGGATAGGATAGGATAGAGGATAGGATAGGATAGAGGATAGGACAAGATAGAGGATATGATAGGATAGGATAGAGGATATGATAGGATAGAGGATAGGATAGGATAGAGGATATGACAAGATAGAGGATAGGATAGGATAGAGGATAGGATACTATAGAGGGTAGGGTAGGATAGGGGATAGGATAGGATAGAGGATAGGGTAGGATAGAGGATAGGATAAGATAGAGGATATGATAGGATAGAGGATAGGATATGATAGAGGATAGGATAGGATAGAGGATAGCATAGGATAGAGGATAGGATAGGATAGAGGATATGATAGGATAGAGGATAGGATAGGATAGAGGTTAGGATAGGATAGAGGATAGGATAGGATAGAGGATATGACAAGATAGAGGATAGGATAGGATAGAGGATAGGATAGGATAGAGGATAGGATAGGATAGAGGATAGGATAGGATAGAGGATAGGACAAGATAGAGGATATGATAGGATAGAGGATAGGGTAGGATAGAGGATAGGATAGGATAGAGGATAGGATAAGATAGAGGATATGATAGGATAGAGGATAGGATAGGATAGAGGATATAATAGGATAGAGGATAGGATAGGATAGAGGATAGGATACGATAGAGGATAGGATAGGATGGAGAATAGGATAGGATAGATGATATTATAGGAAAGAGGATAGGATATGATAGAGCATACGATATTATAGAGGATCGGATAGGATAGAGGATACGATACTGTAGAGGATAGGATAGAGAATATGATACGGTAGACGATAGGGGATTGGATCGTATACAGGATAGGAGACGCTAGAGGATAGGATAGGATAGGATAGAGAATAGGTTAGGATAGAAGAGAGGATAGGATAGGATAGAGGATAGGATAGGATAGAGGATAGGATAGGATAGAGGATAGGATAGGATAGAGGATAGGATAGGATAGAGGATAGGATAGGATAGAGGATAGGATAGGATAGAGGATAGGATAGGATAGAGGATAGGATAGGATAGAGGATAGGATAGGATAGAGGATAGGATAGGATAGAGGATAGGATAGGATAGAGGATAGGATAGGATAGAGGATAGGATAGGATAGAGGATAGGATACGATAGAGGATACAGGATACGATAGGATAGGATAGAGAATAGGATAGGATAGAGGATAGGACAGGACAGAGGATAGGATAGGATAGAGGATAGGTTAGAATAGAGGATAGGATGGGATAGAGGATAGGATAGGATAGAGGATAGAATAGGATAGAGGATAGGATAGGATAGAGGATAGGATAGGATAGTGGATAGCATAGGATAGAGGATAGGATTGGATAGAGGATAGGATAGGATAGAGGATAGGATAGGATAGAGGATAGGATAGAGGATAGAATAGAGGATAGGATAGGGGAATGGATAGGATAGTTGATACGATAGGATAGTGAATGCGATAGGATAGTGGATAATATAGGATAGAGGATAGAATAGGGGATTGGATAGGATAGAAGATAGGATATGATAGAGGATAGGATAGGATAGAGGATAGGATAGGATAGAGGATAGGATAGGATAGAGGACAGGATAGGATAGAGGATAGGATATTATAGAGGATAGGACAGTATAGCGGACAGGATAGGATATAGGATTGGATAGGATAGAGGATAGGATAGGATGGAGGATAGGATAGGATAGCGGATAGGATAGGATAGAGGATAGGATAGGATAGAGGATAGGATAGGATAGAGGATAGGATAGGATAGAGGATAGGATAGGATAGAGGATAGGATAGGATAGAGGATGGGATAGGATAGAGGGTAGGATAGGATTGAGGATAGGATAGGATAGAGGATAGGATAAGATAGAGGATAGGATAGGGGATTGGATAGGATAGAGGACTGGAGACGATAGATGATAGGACAGGATAGAGGATAGGATAGAGGATAGGATAGAGGATAGGATAGAGGATAGTATAGAGGATAGGATAGGATAGAGGATAGGATAGGATAGAGGATAGGATAGGATTGAGGATAGGATAGGATAGAGGATAGGATAGAGGATAGGATAGAGGATAGGATAGAGGATAGGATAGAGGATAGGATAGAGGATTGGATAGGATAGAGGATAGGATAGGATGGAGGATAGGATAGGATAGCGGATAGGAATAGGGTAGAGTATAGAACAGGATAGAGGATAGGATAGGATAGAGGATAGTATAGGAATGAGGATAGGATAGGATAGAGGATAGGATAGGATAAAGGATAGGATAGGATAGAGGATAGGATAGGATAGAGGATAGGATAGGATAGAGGATAGGATATTATAGAGGATAGGATAGGATAAAGGATAGGATAGGATAGAGGATAGGATAGGATAGAGGATAGGATTGGATAGAGGATATAATAGGATAGAGGATATGATAGGATAGAGGATAGGATAGGATAGAGGATAGGATAGGATAGAGGATAGGATAGGATAAGGGATAGGATATTATAGAGGATAGGATAGGATAGGATAGAGGATAGGATAGGATAGAGAATAGGATAGGAACAGATGATATTATAGGAAAGAGGAAAGGATATGATAGAGGATACGATATTATAGAGGATAGGATAGGATAGAGGATAGGATAGGGGATTGGATAGGATAGAGGATAGGAGACGATATGAGGATAGGATAGGATGGAGAATAGGATAGGATAGATGATATTATAGGAAAGAGGATAGGATATGATAGAGCATACGATATTATAGAGGATCGGATAGGCTAGAGGATTGGATAGGATAGAGGATACGATACTGTAGAGGATAGGATAGAGAATATGATACGGTAGACGATAGGGGATTGGATCGTATACAGGATAGGAGACGCTAGAGGATAGGATAGGATAGGATAGAGAATAGGTTAGGATAGAAGAGAGGATAGGATAGGATAGAGGATAGGATAGGATAGAGGATAGGATAGGATAGAGGATAGGATAGGATAGGATGGAGGATAGGATAGGATAGAGGATAGGATAGGATAGAGGATAGGATAGGATAGAGGATAGGATAGGATAGAGGATAGGATAGGATAGAGGATAGGATAGGATAGAGGATAGGATAGGATAGAGGATAGGATAGGATAGAGGATAGGATAGGATAGAGGATAGGATAGGATAGAGGATAGGATAGGATAGAGGATAGGATAGGATAGAGGATAGGATAGGATAGAGGATAGGATAGGATAGAGGATAGGATAGGATAGAGGATAGGATAGGATAGAGGATAGGATAGGATAGAGGATAGGATAGGATAGAGGATAGGATAGGATAGAGGATAGGATAGGATAGAGGATAGGATAGGATAGAGGACAGGGTAGGATAGAGGACAGGATAGGATAGAGGATAGGATAGGATAGAGGATAGGATAGAGGATAGGATAGAGGATAGGATAGAGGATTGGATAGGATAGAGGATAGGATAGAGGATAGGATAGAGGATAGGATAGAGGATAGGATAGAGGATAGGATAGAGGATAGGATAGAGGATAGGATAGGATAGAGGATAGCATAGGATAGCGGATGGGATAGGTTATAGGATTGGATAGGTCAGAGGATAGGATAGGATAGAGGATAGGATAGGAATGAGGATAGGATAGGATAGAGGATAGGATAAGATAGAGGATAGGATAGGCGATTGGATAGGATAGAGGACTGGAGACGATAGATGATAGGACAGGATAGAGGATAGGATAGGATAGGATAGAGGATAGGATAGGATAGAGGATAGGATAGGATAGAGGATAGCATAGGATAGAGGATAGGATTGGATAGAGGATAGGATAGGATAGAGGATAGGATAGGATAGAGGATAGGATAGGATAGAGGATAGGATAGGATAGAGGATAGGATAGGATAGAGGATAGGATAGGATAGAGGATAGGATAGTATAGAGGATAGGATAGAGGATAGGATAGGATAGAGGATAGGATAGGATAGAGGATAGGATTGGATAGAGGATATAATAGGATAGAGGATATGATAGGATAGAGGATAGGATAGGATAGAGGATAGGATAGGATAGAGGATAGGATATAGGATTGGATAGGATAGAGGATATGATACGATAGTGGATAGGACAGAGGATAGGATAGGATAGAGGTTAGGATAAGATAGAGGATAGGATAGGGGATTGGATAGGATAGAGGACTGGAGACGATAGATGATAGGACAGGATAGAGGATAGGATAGGATAGGATAGAGGATAGGATAGGATAGAGGATAGGATAGGATAGAGGATAGCATAGGATAGAGGATAGGATAGGATAGAGGATAGGATAGAGGATAGGATAGGATAGAGGATAGGATAGGATAGAGGATAGGATAGGATAGAGGACAGGATAGGATAGAGGATAGGATATTATAGAGGATAGGATAGGATAGAGGATAGGATAGGATAGAGGATAGGGTAGGATAGAGGATTGGAGTGTATAGAGCATAGGATATAGGATTGGGTAGGATAGATGATACTATACGATAGTGGATAGGACAGAGGATAGGATAGGATAGAGGATAGGATAGAGGATTGGATAGAATAGGTGATATTATAGGATTGAGGGTAGGACAGGATAGAGGACAGGATAGGATATAGGATTGGATAGGATAGAGGATAGGATAGGATGGAGGATAGGATAGGATAGCGGATAGGATAGGGTAGAGTATAGAATAGGATAGAGGATAGGATAGGATGGAGCATAGGATAGGAATGAGGATAGGATAGGATAGCGGATGGGATAGGATATAGGATTGGATAGGACAGAGGATAGGATAGGATAGAGGATAGGATAGGAATGAGGATAGGATAGGATAGAGGATAGGATAAGATAGAGGATAGGATAGGGGATTGGATAGGATAGAGGACTGGAGACGATAGATGATAGGACAGGATAGAGGATAGGATAGGATAGGATAGAGGATAGCATAGGATAGAGGATAGGATAGGATAGAGGATAGCATAGGATAGAGGATAGGATTGGATAGAGGATAGGTTAGGATAGAGGATAGGATAGGATAGAGGATAGGATAGAGGATAGAGTAGAGGATAGGATAGGGGAATGGATAGGATAGTTGATACGATAGGATAGTGAATACGATAGGATAGTGGATAATATAGGATAGAGGATAGGATAGGGGATTGGATAGGATAGAAGATAGGATAGGATAGAGGATAGGATAGGATAGAGGATAGGATAGGATAGAGGATAGGATAGGATAGAGAACAGGATAGGATAGAGGATAGGATATTATAGAGGATAGGATAGGATAGAGGATAGGATAGGATAGAGGCTAGGGTAGGATAGAGGATTGGAGTGTATAGAGGATAGGATATAGGATTGGATAGGATAGAGGATACTATACGATAGTGGATAGGACAGAGGATAGGATAGGATAGAGGATAGGATAGAGGATTGGATAGAATAGGTGATATTATATGATTGAGGGTAGGACAGGATAGCGGACAGGATAGGATATAGGATTGGATAGGATAGAGGATAGGATAGGATGGAGGATAGGATAGGATAGCGGATAGGATAGGGTAGAGTATAGAATAGGATAGAGGATAGGATAGGATAGAGCATAGGATAGGAATGAGGATAGGATAGGAATGAGGATAGGATAGGATAGAGGATGGGATAGGATAGAGGATAGGATAGGATAGAGGATAGGATACGATAGAGGATAGGATAGAGGATAGGATAGGATAGAGGATAGGATAGGATTGAGGATAGGATAGGATAGAGGATAGGATAGAGGATAGGATAGAGGATTGGATAGGATAGAGGATAGGATAGGATAGAGGATAGGATAGAATAGAGGATAGGATAGGATAGCGGATGGGATAGGATATAGGATAGGATAGGATAGAGGATAGGATAGGAATGAGGATAGGATAGGACCGAGGATAGGAGAAGATAGAGGATAGGATAGGGGATTGGATAGCATAGAGGATAGGAGACGATAGAGGATATGATAGGGGATTGTATAGGATAGAGGACAGGAGACGATAGAGGATAGGATAGGATAGAGGATAGGATAGGATAGAGGATAGGATAGGATAGCGGATTGGATAGGGTAGAGAATAGAACAGGATAGAGGATAGGATAGGAATGAGGATAGGATAGGATAGAAGATAGGATAGGATAGAGGATAGGATAGGATAGAGGATAGGATATTATAGGGGATAGGATAGGATAGAGGATAGGATAGGATAGAGGATAGGATAGGATAGAGGATAGGATATTATAGAGGATAGGATAGGATAGAGCATAGGATAGGATAGAGGATAGGATAGGATAGAGGATTGGATAGAGGATTGGATAGAATAGGTCATATTATAGGATAGAGGGTAGGACAGGATAGCGGATAGGATATTATATAGGATTGGATAGGATAGAGGATGGGATAGGATGGAGGATAGGATAGGATAGAGGATAGGATAGGAATGAGGATAGGATAGGATAGAGGATAGGATAAGATAGAGGATAGGATAGGGGATTGGATAGGATAGAGGGTAGGAGACGATAGAGGATATGATAGGGGATTGTATAAGATAGAGGACTGGAGACCATAGAGGATAGGATAGGATAGAGGATAGGATAGGATAGGATAGAGGATAGGATAGGATAGAGGATAGGATAGGATAGGGTAGAGGATAGGATAGGATAGAGGATAGGATAGGATAGCGGATAGGATAGGGTAGAGAATAGAACAGGATAGAGGATAGGATAGGAATGAGGATAGGATAGGATAGAAGATAGGATAGGATAGAGGATAGGATAGGATAGAGGATAGGATATTATAGGGGATAGGATAGGATAGAGGATAGGATAGGATAGAGGATAGGATAGGATAGAGGATAGGATATTATAGAGGATAGGATAGGATAGAGCATAGGATAGGATAGAGGATAGGATAGGATAGAGGATTGGATAGAGGATTGGATAGAATAGGTCATATTATAGGATAGAGGGTAGGACAGGATAGCGGATAGGATATTAAATAGGATTGGATAGGATAGAGGATAGGATAGGATGGAGGATAGGATAGGATAGAGGATAGGATAGGAATGAGGATAGGATAGGATAGAGGATAGGATAAGATAGAGGATAGGATAGGGGATTGGATAGGATAGAGGGTAGGAGACGATAGAGGATATGATAGGGGATTGTATAAGATAGAGGACTGGAGACCATAGAGGATAGGATAGGATAGAGGATAGGATAGGATAGGATAGAGGATAGGATAGGATAGAGGATATGATATTATAGAGGATAGGATAGGATAGAGGATAGGATAGGATAGATTATAGGATAGGATAGAGGATAGGATAGGATAGAGGATAGGATAGGATAGAGGATAGGATAGGATAGCGGATAGGATATGATATAGGATTGGATAGGATGGAGGATAGGATAGGATAGAGGATAGGATAGGACAGAGGACAGGATAGGATAGATGATAGGATAGGATAGGATAGAGGATAGGATAGGATAGAGGATGGGATAGGATAGAGGATTGGATTAGATAGAGGATAGGATATTGGATTGGATAGGATAGAGGATAGGATACGATAGTGGATAGGACAGAGGAAAGGATAGGATAGAGGATAGGATAGAGGATTGGATAGAATAGGTGATATTATAGGATAGAGGATAGGACAGGATAGCGGATAGGATAGGATATAGGATTGGATAGGATAGAGGATAGGATAGGATGGAGGATAGGATAAGATAGAGGATCCGATAGAATATAGAATAGGATAGAGGATAGGATAGGATAGAGGATAGGATAGAGGATAGGATAGAGGATAGGATAGAGGATAGTATAGAGGATTGGATAGAGGATTGGATACGATAGAGGATAGGATAGGATAGAGGATAGGATAGGATAGCGGATGGGATAGGATATAGGATTCGATAGGACAGAGGATACTATACGATAGTGGATAGGACAGAGGATAGGATTGGATAGAGGATAGGATAGAGGATTGGATAGAATAGGTGATATTATAGGATTGAGGGTAGGACAGGATAGCGGACAGGATAGGATATAGGATTGGATAGGATAGAGGATAGGATAGGATGGAGGATAGGATAGGAATGCGGATAGGATAGGGTAGAGTATAGAATAGGATAGAGGGTAGGATAGGATAGAGCATAGGATAGGAATGAGGATAGGATAGGAATGAGGATAGGATATTATAGAGGATAGGATAGGATAGAGGATAGGATATAGGATTGGATAGGATAGAGGATACGATACGATAGTGGATAGGACAGAGGATAGGATAGGATAGAGGATAGGATAGAAGATTGGATAGAATAGTTGATATTATAGGATAGAGGGTAGGACAGGATAGCGGATAGGATAGGATATAGGATTGGATAGGATAGAGGATAGGATAGGATGGAGGATAGGATAGGATAGCGGATAGGAATTGGGTAGAGTATAGAACAGGATAGAGGATAGGATAGGATAGAGGATAGTATAGGAATGAGGATAGGATAGGATAGAGGATAGGATAAGATAGAGAATCGGACAGGATCGGATAGAATATAGAATATGATAGAGGATAGGATAGGATAGAGGATAGGATAGGATAGAGGATAGGATAGGATAGAGGATAGGATAGGATAGAGGATAGGATAGGATAGAGGATAGGATAGGATAGAGGATAGGATAGGATAGAGGATAGGATAGGAAAGAGGATAGGATAGGATAGAGGATAGGATAGGATAGAGGATAGGATAGGATAGAGGATAGGATAGGATAGAGGATAGGATAGGATTGAGGATAGGATAGGATAGAGGATAGGATAAGATAGAGGATAGGATAGGGGATTGGATAGGATAGAGGACTGGAGACGATAGATGATAGGACAGGATAGAGGATAGGATAGGATAGGATAGAGGATAGGATAGGATAGAGGACAGGATAAGATAGAGGATTGGATAGGATCGGATAGAATATAGAATAGGATAGAGGATAGGATAGGATAGAGGATAGGATAGGATAGAGGATAGGATAGGATAGAGGATAGGATAGGATAGAGGATAGGATAGAGAATAGGATAGGATAGAGGATAGGATAGGATTGAGGATAGGATAGGATTGAGGATAGGATAGGATAGAGGATAGGATAGAGGATAGGATAGAGGATAGGATAGAGGATAGGATAGAGGATAGGATAGAGGATAGGATAGAGGATTGGATAGGATAGAGGATAGGATAGGATAGAGGATAGGATAGGATAGAGGATAGGATAGGATAGCGGATGGGATAGGATATAGGATTGGATAGGACAGAGTATAGGATAGGATAGAGGATAGGCTAGGAATGAGGATAGGATAGGATAGAGGATAGGATAGGGAATTGGATAGGATAGAGGACTGGAGACGATAGATGATAGGACAGGATAGAGGATAGGATAGGATAGGATAGAGGATAGGATAGGATAGAGGATAGGATAGGATAGAGGATAGGATAGGATAGAGGATAGCATAGGATAGAGGATAGGATTGGATAGAGGATAGGATAGGATAGAGGATAGGATAGGATAGAGGATAGGATAGAGGATAGAATAGAGGATAGGATAGGGGAATGGATAGGATAGTTGATACGATAGGATAGTGAATGCGATAGGATAGTGGATAATATAGGATAGAGGATAGGATAGGGGATTGGATAGGATAGAAGATAGGATAGGATAGAGGATAGGATAGGATAGAGGATAGGATAGGATAGAGGATAGGATAGGATAGAGGACAGGATAGGATAGAGGATAGGATATTATAGAGGATAGGACAGTATAGCGGACAGGATAGGATATAGGATAGGATAGGATGGAGGATAGGATAGGATAGCGGATAGGATAGGATAGAGGATAGGATAGGATAGAGGATAGGATAGGATAGAGGATAGGATAGGATAGAGGATAGGATAGGATAGAGGATAGGATAGGATAGAGGATGGGATAGGATAGAGGATAGGATAGGATTGAGGATAGGATAGGATAGAGGATAGGATAAGATAGAGGATAGGATAGGGGATTGGATAGGATAGAGGACTGGAGACGATAGATGATAGGACAGGATAGAGGATAGGATAGAGGATAGGATAGAGGATAGGATAGAGGATAGTATAGAGGATAGGATAGGATAGAGGATAGGATAGGATAGAGGATAGGATAGGATTGAGGATAGGATAGGATAGAGGATAGGATAGAGGATAGGATAGAGGATAGGATAGAGGATTGGATAGGATAGAGGATAGGATAGGATGGAGGATAGGATAGGATAGCGGATAGGATAGGGTAGAGTATAGAATAGGATAGAGGGTAGGATAGGATAGAGCATAGGATAGGAATGAGGATAGGATAGGAATGAGGATAGGATATTATAGAGGATAGGATAGGATAGAGGATAGGATATAGGATTGGATAGGATAGAGGATACGATACGATAGTGGATAGGACAGAGGATAGGATAGGATAGAGGATAGGATAGATGATTGGATAGAATAGGTGATATTATAGGATAGAGGGTAGGACAGGATAGCGGATAGGATAGGATATAGGATTGGATAGGATAGAGGATAGGATAGGATGGAGGATAGGATAGGATAGCGGATAGGAATAGGGTAGAGTATAGAACAGGATAGAGGATAGGATAGGATAGAGGATAGGATAGGATAGAGGATAGTATAGGAATGAGGATAGGATAGGATAGAGGATAGGATAAGATAGAGGATCGGATAGGATCGGATAGAATATAGAATAGGATAGAGGATAGGATAGGATAGAGGACAGGATAGGATAGAGGATAGGATAGGATAGAGGATAGGATAGGATAGAGGATTGGAGTGTATAGAGGACAGGATATAGGATTGGATAGGATAGAGGATAGGATACGATAGTGGATAGGACAGAGGATAGGATAGGATAGAGGATTGGATAGAATAGGTGATATTATAGGATTGAGGGTAGGACAGGATAGCGGACAGGATAGGATATAGGATTGGATAGGATAGAGGATAGGATAGGATGGAGGCTAGGATAGGATAGCGGATAGGATAGGGTAGAGTATAGAATAGGATAGAGGATAGGATAGGATAGAGCATAGGATAGGAATGAGGATAGGATAGGAATGAGGATAGGATAGGATAGAGGATGGTATAGGATAAAGGATAGGATAGGATAGAGGATAGGATACGATAGAGGATAGGATAGAGGATAGGATAGAGGATAGAATAGAGGATAGGATAGGGGAATGGATAGGATAGTTGATACGATAGGATAGTGAATGCGATAGGATAGTGGATAATATAGGATAGAGGATAGGATAGGGGATTGGATAGGATAGAAGATAGGATAGGATAGAGGATAGGATAGGATAGAGGATAGGATAGGATAGAGGATAGGATAGGATAGAGGACAGGATAGGATAGAGGATAGGATATTATAGAGGATAGGACAGTATAGCGGACAGGATAGGATATAGGATTGGATAGGATAGAGGATAGGATAGGATGGAGGATAGGATAGGATAGCGGATAGGATAGGATAGAGGATAGGATAGGATAGAGGATAGGATAGGATAGAGGATAGGATAGGATAGAGGATAGGATAGGATAGAGGATAGGATAGGATAGAGGATGGGATAGGATAGAGGATAGGATAGGATTGAGGATAGGATAGGATAGAGGATAGGATAAGATAGAGGATAGGATAGGGGATTGGATAGGATAGGGGACTGGAGACGATAGATGATAGGACAGGATAGAGGATAGGATAGAGGATAGGATAGAGGATAGGATAGAGGATAGTATAGAGGATAGGATAGGATAGAGGATAGGATAGGATAGAGGATAGGATAGGATTGAGGATAGGATAGGATAGAGGATAGGATAGAGGATAGGATAGAGGATAGGATAGAGGATAGGATAGAGGATTGGATAGGATAGAGGATAGGATAGGATGGAGGATAGGATAGGATAGCGGATAGGATAGGGTAGAGTATAGAATAGGATAGAGGGTAGGATAGGATAGAGCATAGGATAGGAATGAGGATAGGATATTATAGAGGATAGGATAGGATAGAGGATAGGATATAGGATTGGATAGGATAGAGGATACGATACGATAGTGGATAGGACAGAGGATAGGATAGGATAGAGGATAGGATAGATGATTGGATAGAATAGGTGATATTATAGGATAGAGGGTAGGACAGGATAGCGGATAGGATAGGATATAGGATTGGATAGGATAGAGGATAGGATAGGATGGAGGATAGGATAGGATAGCGGATAGGAATAGGGTAGAGTATAGAACAGGATAGAGGATAGGATAGGATAGAGGATAGGATAGGATAGAGGATAGTATAGGAATGAGGATAGGATAGGATAGAGGATAGGATAAGATAGAGGATCGGATAGGATCGGATAGAATATAGAATAGGATAGAGGATAGGATAGGATAGAGGACAGGATAGGATAGAGGATAGGATAGGATAGAGGATAGGATAGGATAGAGGATTGGAGTGTATAGAGGACAGGATATAGGATTGGATAGGATAGAGGATAGGATACGATAGTGGATAGGACAGAGGATAGGATAGGATAGAGGATTGGATAGAATAGGTGATATTATAGGATTGAGGGTAGGACAGGATAGCGGACAGGATAGGATATAGGATTGGATAGGATAGAGGATAGGATAGGATGGAGGATAGGATAGGATAGCGGATAGGATAGGGTAGAGTATAGAATAGGATAGAGGGTAGGATAGGATAGAGCATAGGATAGGAATGAGGATAGGATAGGAATGAGGATAGGATATTATAGAGGATAGGATAGGATAGAGGATAGGATATAGGATTGGATAGGATAGAGGATACGATACGATAGTGGATAGGACAGAGGATAGGATAGGATAGAGGATAGGATAGAGGATTGGATAGAATAGGTGATATTATAGGATAGAGGGTAGGACAGGATAGCGGATAGGATAGGATATAGGATTGGATAGGATAGAGGATAGGATAGGATGGAGGATAGGATAGGATAGCGGATAGGAATAGGGTAGAGTATAGAACAGGATAGAGGATAGGATAGGATAGAGGATAGGATAGGATAGAGGATAGTATAGGAATGAGGATAGGATAGGATAGAGGATAGGATAAGATAGAGGATCGGATAGGATCGGATAGAATATAGAATAGGATAGAGGATAGGATAGGATAGAGGACAGGATAGGATAGAGGATAGGATAGGATAGAGGATAGGATAGGATAGAGGATTGGAGTGTATAGAGGACAGGATATAGGATTGGATAGGATAGAGGATAGGATACGATAGTGGATAGGACAGAGGATAGGATAGGATAGAGGATAGGATAGAAGATTGGATAGAATAGTTGATATTATAGGATAGAGGGTAGGACAGGATAGCGGATAGGATAGGATATAGGATTGGATAGGATAGAGGATAGGATAGGATGGAGGATAGGATAGGATAGCGGATAGGAATTGGGTAGAGTATAGAACAGGATAGAGGATAGGATAGGATAGAGGATAGTATAGGAATGAGGATAGGATAGGATAGAGGATAGGATAAGATAGAGAATCGGACAGGATCGGATAGAATATAGAATATGATAGAGGATAGGATAGGATAGAGGATAGGATAGGATAGAGGATAGGATAGGATAGAGGATAGCATAGGATAGAGGATAGGATAGGATAGAGGATAGGATAGGATAGAGGATAGGATAGGATAGAGGATAGGATAGGAAAGAGGATAGGATACGATAGAGGATAGGATAGGATAGAGGATAGGATAGGATAGAGGATAGGATAGGATAGAGGATAGGATAGGATTGAGGATAGGATAGGATAGAGGATAGGATAAGATAGAGGATAGGATAGGGGATTGGATAGGATAGAGGACTGGAGACGATAGATGATAGGACAGGATAGAGGATAGGATAGGATAGGATAGAGGATAGGATAGGATAGAGGACAGGATAAGATAGAGGATTGGATAGGATCGGATAGAATATAGAATAGGATAGAGGATAGGATAGGATAGAGGATAGGATAGGATAGAGGATAGGATAGGATAGAGGATAGGATAGGATAGAGGATAGGATAGAGGATAGGATAGGATAGAGGATAGGATAGGATTGAGGATAGGATAGGATTGAGGATAGGATAGGATAGAGGATAGGATAGAGGATAGGATAGAGGATAGAATAGAGGATAGGATAGGGGAATGGATAGGATAGTTGATACGATAGGATAGTGAATGCGATAGGATAGTGGATAATATAGGATAGAGGATAGGATAGGGGATTGGATAGGATAGAAGATAGGATAGGATAGAGGATAGGATAGGATAGAGGATAGGATAGGATAGAGGATAGGATAGGATAGAGGACAGGATAGGATAGAGGATAGGATATTATAGAGGATAGGACAGTATAGCGGACAGGATAGGATATAGGATTGGATAGGATAGAGGATAGGATAGGATGGAGGATAGGATAGGATAGCGGATAGGATAGGATAGAGGATAGGATAGGATAGAGGATAGGATAGGATAGAGGATAGGATAGGATAGAGGATAGGATAGGATAGAGGATAGGATAGGATAGAGGATGGGATAGGATAGAGGATAGGATAGGATTGAGGATAGGATAGGATAGAGGATAGGATAAGATAGAGGATAGGATAGGGGATTGGATAGGATAGAGGACTGGAGACGATAGATGATAGGACAGGATAGAGGATAGGATAGAGGATAGGATAGAGGATAGGATAGAGGATAGTATAGAGGATAGGATAGGATAGAGGATAGGATAGGATAGAGGATAGGATAGGATTGAGGATAGGATAGGATAGAGGATAGGATAGAGGATAGGATAGAGGATAGGATAGAGGATTGGATAGGATAGAGGATAGGATAGGATGGAGGATAGGATAGGATAGCGGATAGGATAGGGTAGAGTATAGAATAGGATAGAGGGTAGGATAGGATAGAGCATAGGATAGGAATGTGGATAGGATAGGAATGAGGATAGGATATTATAGAGGATAGGATAGGATAGAGGATAGGATATAGGATTGGATAGGATAGAGGATACGATACGATAGTGGATAGGACAGAGGATAGGATAGGATAGAGGATAGGATAGATGATTGGATAGAATAGGTGATATTATAGGATAGAGGGTAGGACAGGATAGCGGATAGGATAGGATATAGGATTGGATAGGATAGAGGATAGGATAGGATGGAGGATAGGATAGGATAGCGGATAGGAATAGGGTAGAGTATAGAACAGGATAGAGGATAGGATAGGATAGAGGATAGGATAGGATAGAGGATAGTATAGGAATGAGGATAGGATAGGATAGAGGATAGGATAAGATAGAGGATCGGATAGGATCGGATAGAATATAGAGTAGGATAGAGGATAGGATAGGATAGAGGACAGGATAGGATAGAGGATAGGATAGGATAGAGGATAGGATAGGATAGAGGATTGGAGTGTATAGAGGACAGGATATAGGATTGGATAGGATAGAGGATAGGATACGATAGTGGATAGGACAGAGGATAGGATAGGATAGAGGATTGGATAGAATAGGTGATATTATAGGATTGAGGGTAGGACAGGATAGCGGACAGGATAGGATATAGGATTGGATAGGATAGAGGATAGGATAGGATGGAGGCTAGGATAGGATAGCGGATAGGATAGGGTAGAGTATAGAATAGGATAGAGGATAGGATAGGATAGAGCATAGGATAGGAATGAGGATAGGATAGGAATGAGGATAGGATAGGATAGAGGATGGTATAGGATAAAGGATAGGATAGGATAGAGGATAGGATACGATAGAGGATAGGATAGAGGATAGGATAGAGGATAGAATAGAGGATAGGATAGGGGAATGGATAGGATAGTTGATACGATAGGATAGTGAATGCGATAGGATAGTGGATAATATAGGATAGAGGATAGGATAGGGGATTGGATAGGATAGAAGATAGGATAGGATAGAGGATAGGATAGGATAGAGGATAGGATAGGATAGAGGATAGGATAGGATAGAGGACAGGATAGGATAGAGGATAGGATATTATAGAGGATAGGACAGTATAGCGGACAGGATAGGATATAGGATTGGATAGGATAGAGGATAGGATAGGATGGAGGATAGGATAGGATAGCGGATAGGATAGGATAGAGGATAGGATAGGATAGAGGATAGGATAGGATAGAGGATAGGATAGGATAGAGGATAGGATAGGATAGAGGATAGGATAGGATAGAGGATGGGATAGGATAGAGGATAGGATAGGATTGAGGATAGGATAGGATAGAGGATAGGATAAGATAGAGGATAGGATAGGGGATTGGATAGGATAGAGGACTGGAGACGATAGATGATAGGACAGGATAGAGGATAGGATAGAGGATAGGATAGAGGATAGGATAGAGGATAGTATAGAGGATAGGATAGGATAGAGGATAGGATAGGATAGAGGATAGGATAGGATTGAGGATAGGATAGGATAGAGGATAGGATAGAGGATAGGATAGAGGATAGGATAGAGGATTGGATAGGATAGAGGATAGGATAGGATGGAGGATAGGATAGGATAGCGGATAGGATAGGGTAGAGTATAGAATAGGATAGAGGGTAGGATAGGATAGAGCATAGGATAGGAATGAGGATAGGATAGGAATGAGGATAGGATATTATAGAGGATAGGATAGGATAGAGGATAGGATATAGGATTGGATAGGATAGAGGATACGATACGATAGTGGATAGGACAGAGGATAGGATAGGATAGAGGATAGGATAGATGATTGGATAGAATAGGTGATATTATAGGATAGAGGGTAGGACAGGATAGCGGATAGGATAGGATATAGGATTGGATAGGATAGAGGATAGGATAGGATGGAGGATAGGATAGGATAGCGGATAGGAATAGGGTAGAGTATAGAACAGGATAGAGGATAGGATAGGATAGAGGATAGGATAGGATAGAGGATTGGATAGAATAGGTGATATTATAGGATTGAGGGTAGGACAGGATAGCGGACAGGATAGGATATAGGATTGGATAGGATAGAGGATAGGATAGGATGGAGGCTAGGATAGGATAGCGGATAGGATAGGGTAGAGTATAGAATAGGATAGAGGATAGGATAGGATAGAGCATAGGATAGGAATGAGGATAGGATAGGAATGAGGATAGGATAGGATAGAGGATGGTATAGGATAAAGGATAGGATAGGATAGAGGATAGGATACGATAGAGGATAGGATAGAGGATAGGATAGGATAGAGGATAGGATAGGATTGAGGATAGGATAGGATAGAGGATAGGATAGAGGATAGGATAGGGGATTGGATAGGATAGAGGATGGGATAGGATAGAGGATAGGATAGAATAGAGGATAGGAGACGATAGAGGATAGGATAGGGGATTGGATAGGATAGAGGACTGGAGACGATAGATGATAGGACAGGATAGAGGATAGGATAGGATAGGATAGAGCATAGGATAGGAATGAGGATAGGATAGGATAGAGGATGGGATAGGATAAAGGATAGGATTGGATAGAGGACAGGATAGGATAGAGGATAGGATATTATAGAGGATAGGATAGGATAGAGGATAGGATAGGATAGATGATAGGATAAGATAGAGGATTGGATAGGATCGGATAGAATATAGAATAGGATAGAGGATAGGATAGGATAGAGGATAGGATAGGATAGAGGATAGGATAGGATAGAGGATAGGATAGGATAGAGGATAGGATAGGATAGAGGATAGGATAGGATAGAGGATAGGATAGGATAGAGGATAGGATAGGATAGAGGATAGGATAGAGGATAGGATAGAGGATAGGATAGAGGATAGGATAGGATAGAGGATAGGATAGGATTGAGGATAGGATAGGATTGAGGATAGGATAGGATAGAGGATAGGATAGAGGATAGGATAGAGGATAGGATAGAGGATAGGATAGAGGATTGGATAGGATAGAGGATAGGATAGGATAGAGGATAGGATAGGATAGAGGATAGGACAGGATAGCGGATGGGATAGGATATAGGATTGGATAGGACAGAGTATAGGATAGGATAGAGGATAGGATAGGAATGAGGATAGGATAGGATAGAGGATAGGATAGGGGATTGGATAGGATAGAGGACTGGAGACGATAGATGATAGGACAGGATAGAGGATAGGATAGGATAGGATAGAGGATAGGATAGGATAGAGGATAGGATAGGATAGAGGATAACATAGGATAGAGGATAGGATTGGATAGAGGATAGGATAGGATAGAGGATAGGATAGGATAGAGGATAGGATAGAGGATAGAATAGAGGATAGGATAGGGGAATGGATAGGATAGTTGATACGATAGGATAGTGAATACGATAGGATAGTGGATAATATACGATAGAGGATAGGATAGGGGATTGGATAGGATAGAAGATAGGATAGGATAGAGGATAGGATAGGATAGAGGATAACATAGGATAGAGGATAGGATAGGATAGCGGATGGGATAGGATATAGGATTGGATAGGATAGAGGATAGGATAGGATAGAGGACAGGATAGGATAGAGGATAAGATATTATAGAGGATAGGACAGTATAGCGGACAGGATAGGATATAGGATTGGATAGGATAGAGGATAGGATAGGATGGAGGATAGGATAGGATAGCGGATAGGATAGGGTAGAGTATAGAATAGGATAGAGGATAGGATAGGATAGAGCATAGGGTAGGAATGAGGATAGGATAGGATAGAGGATAGGATATTATAGAGGATAGGATAGGATAGAGGATAGGATAGGATAGAGGATAGGATATTATAGAGGATAGGATAGGATAGAGGATAGGATATAGGATTGGATAGGATAGAGGATAGGATAGGATAGAGGATAGGATAGGATAGAGGATAGGATAGGATAGAGGATAGGATAGGATAGCGGATGGGATAGGATATAGGATAGGGTAGGATAGAGGATTGGAGTGTATAGAGGATAGGATATAGGATTGGATAGAATAGAGGATACTATACGATAGTGGATAGGACAGAGGATAGGATAGGATAGAGGATTGGATAGAATAGGTGATATTATAGGATTGAGGGTAGGACAGGATAGCGGACAGGATAGGATATAGGATTGGATAGGATAGAGGATAGGATAGGATGGAGGCTAGGATAGGATAGCGGATAGGATAGGGTAGAGTATAGAATAGGATAGAGGATAGGATAGGATAGAGCATAGGATAGGAATGGGGATAGTATAGGAATGAGGATAGGATAGGATAGAGGATGGGATAGGATAGAGGATAGGATAGGATAGAGGATAGGATACGATAGTGGATAGGATAGAGGATAGGATAGGATAGAGGATAGGATAGGGTTGAGGATAGGATAGGATAGAGGATAGGATAGAGGATAGGATAGGGGATTGGATAGGATAGAGGATAGGATAGGATAGAGGATAGGATAGAATAGAGGATAGGATAGGATAGCGGGTTGGGATAGGATACAGGATAGGATAGGATAGAGGATAGGATAGGAATGAGGATAGGATAGGACCGAGGATAGGAGACGATAGAGGATAGGATAGGGGATTGGATAGCATAGAGGATAGGAGACGATAGAGGATATGATAGGGGATTGTATAGCATAGAGGACAGGAGACGATAGAGGATAGGATAGGATAGAGGATAGGATAGGATAGGATAGAGGACAGGATAGGATAGAGGATAGGATAGGGTAGAGTATAGAATAGGATAGAGGATAGGATAGGATAGAGGATAGGATAGGAATGAGGATAGGATAGGATAGAGGATAGGATATGATAGAGGATAGGATAGAGGATAGGATAGAGGTTAGGATAGAGGATAGGATAGAGGATAGGATAGAGAATTGGATAGGATAGAGGATAGGATAGGATAGAGGATAGGATAGAATAGAGGATAGGATAGGATAGCGGATGGGTAGGATATAGGATAGGATAGGATAGAGGATAGGATAGGAATGAGGATAGGATAGGACCGAGGATAGGAGACGATAGAGGATAGGATAGGGGATTGGATAGCATAGAGGATAGGAGACGATAGAGGATATGATAGGGGATTGTATAGGATAGAGGACAGGAGACGGTAGAGGATAGGATAGGATAGAGGATAGGATAGGATAGGATAGAGGACAGGATAGGATAGAGGATAGGATAGGATAGCGGATAGGATAGGGTAGAGTATAGAATAGGATAGAGGATAGGATAGGATAGAGGATAGGATAGGAATGAGGATAGGATAGGATAGAGGATAGGATAGGATAGAGGATAGGATAAGATAGAGGATAGGATAGGGGATTGGATAGGATAGAGGACTGTAGACGATAGATGATAGGACAGGATAGAGGATAGGATAGGATAGGATAGAGGATAGGATAGGATAGAGGATAGGATACGATAGAAGATAGCATAGGATAGAGGATAGGATTGGATAGAGGACAGGATAGGATACGATAGAGGATAGCATAGGATAGAGGATAGGATTGGATAGAGGACAGGATAGGATAGAGGATAGGATATTATAGAGGATAGGATAGGATAGAGGATAGGATAGGATAGAGGATAGGATAAGATAGAGGATTGGATAGGATCGGATAGAATATAGAATAGGATAGAGGATAAGATAGGATAGAGGATAGGATAGGATAGAGGATAGGATAGGATAGAGGATAGGATAGGATAGAGGGTAGGATAGGATAGAGGATAGGATAGGATAGAGGATAGGATAGGATAGAGGATAGGATAGGATAGAGGATAGGATAGGATAGAGGATAGGATAGAGGATAGGATAGGATAGAGGATAGGATAGGATAGAGGATAGGATAGAGGATAGAATAGAGGATAGGATAGGGGAATGGATAGGATAGTTGATACGATAGGATAGTGAATACGATAGGATAGTGGATGATATAGGATAGAGGATAGGATAGGGGATTGGATAGGATAGAAGATAGGATAGGATAGAGGATAGGATAGGATAGAGGATAGGATAGGATAGAGGATAGGATAGGATAGAGGACAGGATAGGATAGAGGATAGGATATTATAGAGGATAGGACAGTATAGCGGGCAGGATAGGATATAGGATTGGATAGGATAGAGGATAGGATAGGATGAAGGATAGGATAGGATAGCGGATAGGATAGGGTAGAGTATAGAATAGGATAGAGGATAGGATAGGATAGAGCATAGGATAGGAATGAGGATAGGATAGGAATGAGGATAGGATAGGATAGAGGATGGGATAGGATAGAGGATAGGATAGGATAGAGGATACGATAGGATAGAGGATAGCATAGGATAGAGGATAGGATTGGATAGAGGATAGGATAGGATAGAGGATAGGATAGGATAGAGGATAGGATAGAGGATAGAATAGAGGATAGGATAGGGGAATGGATAGGATAGTTGATACGATAGGATAGTGAATACGATAGGATAGTGGATAATATAGGATAGAGGATAGGATAGGGGATTGGATAGGATAGAAGATAGGATAGGATAGAGGATAGGATAGGATAGAGGATAGGATAGGATAGAGGATAGGATAGGATAGCGGACAGGATAGGATAGAGGATAGGATATTATAGAGGATAGGACAGTATAGCGGGCAGGATAGGATATAGGATTGGATAGGATAGAGGATAGGATAGGATGGAGGATAGGATAGGATAGCGGATAGGATAGGGTAGAGTATAGAATAGGATAGAGGATAGGATAGGATAGAGCATAGGATAGGAATGAGGATAGGATAGGAATGAGGATAGGATAGGATAGAGGATGGGATAGGATAGAGGATAGGATAGGATAGAGGATAGGATAGGATAGAGGATAGGATAGGATAGAGGAGAGGATAGGATAGAGGATAGGATAGGATAGAGGATAGGATATGATAGAGGATAGGATAGGATAGAGGATTGGAGTGTATAGAGGATAGGATATAGGATTGGATAGGATAGAGGATATCATACGATAGTGGATAGGACAGAGGATAGGATAGGATACAGGATAGGATAGAGGATTGGATAGAATAGGTGACATTAGAGGATTGAGGGTAATACAGGATAGCGGACAGGATAGGATATAGGATTGGATAGGATAGAGGATAGGATAGGATGGAGGATAGGATAGGATAGCGGATAGGATAGGGTAGAGTATAGAATAGGATAGAGGATAGGATAGGATAGGGGATAGGATAGGAATGAGGATAGGATAGGAATGAGGATAGGATAGGATAGAGGATGGGATAGGATAGAGGATAGGATAGGATAGAGAATAGGATAGAGGATAGGATAGGATAGAGAATAGGATAGAGGATAGGATAGGATACAGGATTGGATAGGATTCAGGATAGGATAGGATAGAGGATAGGATAGAGGATAGGATAGAGGATTGGATAGGATAGAGGATAGGATAGGATAGTGGATAGGATAGGATAGAGGATAGGATAGGATAGCGGATGGGATAGGATATAGGATAGGATAGGATAGGATAGAGGATAGGATACGAATGAGGATAGGATAGGACAGAGGATAGGAGACGATAGAGGATAGGATAGGGGATTGGATAGCATAGAGGATAGGAGACGATAGAGGATATGATAGGGGATTGTATAGGATAGAGGACAGGAGACGATAGAGGATAGGATAGGATAGAGGATAGGATAGGATAGGATAGAGGATAGGATAGGATAGAGGATAGGATAGGATAGAGGATAGGATAGGATAGCGGATAGGATATGGTAGAGTATAGAATAGGATAGAGGATAGGATAGGATAGAGGATAGGATAGGAATGAGGATAGGATAGGATAGAGGATAGGATAAAGGATAGGATAGAGGATAGGATAGGGGATAGGATAGAGGATTGGATAGGATAGAGGATAGGATAGGATAGAGGATAGGATCGGATAGCGGATAGAATAGGATATAGGATTTTATAGGATGAAGGATAGGATAGGATAGAGGATAGGATAGGATAGAGGATAGGATAGGATTGAGGATTGGATAGGATAGAGGAAAGAATAGGATAGGGGATTGGATAGGATGGAGGACAGGAGACGATAGAGGATAGGATAGGATAGAGGATAGGATAGGATAGGTTAGAGGATAGGATAGGATAGAGGATAGGATCGGATAGCGGTTAGGATAGGGCATTGGATAGGATAGAGGATAGAATAGGATAGAGGATAGGATAGGATCGGATAGAGCATAGTATAGGGGATTGGATAGGATAGCATAGCGGATAGGATTGGGTAGAGTATAGAATAGTATGGAGGATAGGATAGAATAGAGGATAGGATAAGATAGATACTCGGATATGATCGGATAGAACATAGAATAGGATAGAGGATAATATAGGATAGAAGATAGGATGGGATAGAGGATAGGATAGGATAGAGGATGGGATAGAGGATAGGATAGGATAGAGGATAGGATAGGATAGAGGATAGGATAGGATAGGGGATAGGATAGGATAGAGGATAGGATAGGATAGAGGATTGGATAGGAATGAGGATAGGATAGGATAGAGGATAGGATATGATAGAGGATAGGATAGAGGATAGGATAGAGGTTAGGATAGAGGATAGGATAGAGGATAGGATAGAGAATTGGATAGGATAGAGGATAGGATAGGATAGAGGATAGGATAGAATAGAGGATAGGATAGGATAGCGGATGGGTAGGATATAGGATAGGATAGGATAGAGGATAGGATAGGAATGAGGATAGGATAGGACCGAGGATAGGAGACGATAGAGGATAGGATAGGGGATTGGATAGCATAGAGGATAGGAGACGATAGAGGATATGATAGGGGATTGTATAGGATAGAGGACAGGAGACGGTAGAGGATAGGATAGGATAGAGGATAGGATAGGATAGGATAGAGGACAGGATAGGATAGAGGATAGGATAGGATAGCGGATAGGATAGGGTAGAGTATAGAATAGGATAGAGGATAGGATAGGATAGAGGATAGGATAGGAATGAGGATAGGATAGGATAGAGGATAGGATAGGATAGAGGATAGGATAAGATAGAGGATAGGATAGGGGATTGGATAGGATAGAGGACTGTAGACGATAGATGATAGGACAGGATAGAGGATAGGATAGGATAGGATAGAGGATAGGATAGGATAGAGGATAGGATACGATAGAAGATAGCATAGGATAGAGGATAGGATTGGATAGAGGACAGGATAGGATACGATAGAGGATAGCATAGGATAGAGGATAGGATTGGATAGAGGACAGGATAGGATAGAGGATAGGATATTATAGAGGATAGGATAGGATAGAGGATAGGATAGGATAGAGGATAGGATAAGATAGAGGATTGGATAGGATCGGATAGAATATAGAATAGGATAGAGGATAAGATAGGATAGAGGATAGGATAGGATAGAGGATAGGATAGGATAGAGGATAGGATAGGATAGAGGGTAGGATAGGATAGAGGATAGGATAGGATAGAGGATAGGATAGGATAGAGGATAGGATAGGATAGAGGATAGGATAGGATAGAGGATAGGATAGAGGATAGGATAGGATAGAGGATAGGATAGGATAGAGGATAGGATAGAGGATAGAATAGAGGATAGG
Source organism: Halictus rubicundus (assembly GCF_050948215.1). Lineage (NCBI taxonomy): Eukaryota > Metazoa > Arthropoda > Insecta > Hymenoptera > Halictidae > Halictus > Halictus rubicundus. Next base: position 355,252 of record NW_027488700.1, read on the forward strand.
ATAGGGGAATGGATAGGATAGTTGATACGATAGGATAGTGAATACGATAGGATAGTGGATGATATAGGATAGAGGATAGGATAGGGGATTGGATAGGATAGAAGATAGGATAGGATAGAGGATAGGATAGGATAGAGGATAGGATAGGATAGAGGATAGGATAGGATAGAGGACAGGATAGGATAGAGGATAGGATATTATAGAGGATAGGACAGTATAGCGGGCAGGATAGGATATAGGATTGGATAGGATAGAGGATAGGATAGGATGAAGGATAGGATAGGATAGCGGATAGGATAGGGTAGAGTATAGAATAGGATAGAGGATAGGATAGGATAGAGCATAGGATAGGAATGAGGATAGGATAGGAATGAGGATAGGATAGGATAGAGGATGGGATAGGATAGAGGATAGGATAGGATAGAGGATACGATAGGATAGAGGATAGCATAGGATAGAGGATAGGATTGGATAGAGGATAGGATAGGATAGAGGATAGGATAGGATAGAGGATAGGATAGAGGATAGAATAGAGGATAGGATAGGGGAATGGATAGGATAGTTGATACGATAGGATAGTGAATACGATAGGATAGTGGATGATATAGGATAGAGGATAGGATAGGGGATTGGATAGGATAGAAGATAGGATAGGATAGAGGATAGGATAGGATAGAGGATAGGATAGGATAGAGGATAGGATAGGATAGAGGACAGGATAGGATAGAGGATAGGATATTATAGAGGATAGGACAGTATAGCGGGCAGGATAGGATATAGGATTGGATAGGATAGAGGATAGGATAGGATGAAGGATAGGATAGGATAGCGGATAGGATAGGGTAGAGTATAGAATAGGATAGAGGATAGGATAGGATAGAGCATAGGATAGGAATGAGGATAGGATAGGAATGAGGATAGGATAGGATAGAGGATGGGATAGGATAGAGGATAGGATAGGATAGAGGATACGATAGGATAGAGGATAGGATAGGATAGAGGAGAGGATAGGATAGAGGATAGGATAGGATAGAGGATAGGATAGGATAGAGGATAGGATAGGATAGAGGATAGGATAGGATAGAGGATAGGATAGGAATGAGGATAGGATAGGATAGAGGATGGGATAGGATAGAGGATAGGATAGGATAGAGGATAGGATAGGATAGAGGATAGGATAGGATAGAGGAGAGGATAGGATAGAGGATAGGATAGGATAGAGGATAGGATATGATAGAGGATAGGATAGGATAGAGGATTGGAGTGTATAGAGGATAGGATATAGGATTGGATAGGATAGAGGATATCATACGATAGTGGATAGGACAGAGGATAGGATAGGATACAGGATAGGATAGAGGATTGGATAGAATAGGTGACATTAGAGGATTGAGGGTAATACAGGATAGCGGACAGGATAGGATATAGGATTGGATAGGATAGAGGATAGGATAGGATGGAGGATAGGATAGGATAGCGGATAGGATAGGGTAGAGTATAGAATAGGATAGAGGATAGGATAGGATAGGGGATAGGATAGGAATGAGGATAGGATAGGAATGAGGATAGGATAGGATAGAGGATGGGATAGGATAGAGGATAGGATAGGATAGAGAATAGGATAGAGGATAGGATAGGATAGAGAATAGGATAGAGGATAGGATAGGATACAGGATTGGATAGGATTCAGGATAGGATAGGATAGAGGATAGGATAGAGGATAGGATAGAGGATTGGATAGGATAGAGGATAGGATAGGATAGTGGATAGGATAGGATAGAGGATAGGATAGGATAGCGGATGGGATAGGATATAGGATAGGATAGGATAGGATAGAGGATAGGATACGAATGAGGATAGGATAGGACAGAGGATAGGAGACGATAGAGGATAGGATAGGGGATTGGATAGCATAGAGGATAGGAGACGATAGAGGATATGATAGGGGATTGTATAGGATAGAGGACAGGAGACGATAGAGGATAGGATAGGATAGAGGATAGGATAGGATAGGATAGAGGATAGGATAGGATAGAGGATAGGATAGGATAGAGGATAGGATAGGATAGCGGATAGGATATGGTAGAGTATATAATAGGATAGAGGATAGGATGGGATAGAGGATAGGATAGGAATGAGGATAGGATAGGATAGAGGATAGGATAAGATAGAGGATCGGATAGGATCGGATAGAATATAGAATAGGATAGAGGATAGGATAGGATAGAGGATAGGATAGGATAGAGGATAGGATAGGATACAGGATAGGATAGAGGATTGGATAGAATAGGTGACATTATAGGATTGAGGGTAGGACAGGATAGCGGACAGGATAGGATATAGGATTGGATAGGATAGAGGATAGGATAGGATGGAGGATAGGATAGGATAGCGGATAGGATAGGGTAGAGTATAGAATAGGATAGAGGAGAGGATAGGATAGAGGATAGGATAGGAATGAGGATAGGATAGGATAGAGGATGGGATAGGATAGAGGATAGGATAGGATAGAGGATAGGATAGAGGATAGGATAGAGGATAGGATAGGATAGAGGATTGGATAGGATTGAGGATAGGATAGGATAGAGGATAGGATAGAGGATTGGATAGGATAGAGGATAGGATATGATAGAGGATAGGATAGGATAGAGGATAGGATAGGATAGAGGTTAGGATAGGATAGCGGATGGGATAGGATATAGGATAGGATAGGATAGAGGATAGGATAGGAATGAGGATAGGATAGGACAGAGGATAGGAGACGATAGAGGATAGGATAGGGGATTGGATAGCATAGAGGATAGGAGACGATAGAGGATATGATAGGGGATTGTATAGGATAGAGGACAGGAGACGATAGAGGATAGGATAGGATAGAGGATAGGATAGGATAGGATAGAGGATAGGATAGGATAGAGGATAGGATAGGATAGAGGATTGGATAGGATAGAGGATAGGATAGGATAGCGGATAGGATATGGTAGAGTATAGAATAGGATAGAGGATAGGATAGGATAGAGGATAGGATAGGAATGAGGATAGGATAGGATAGAGGATAGGATAAAGGATAGGATAGAGGATAGGATAGGGGATAGGATAGAGGATTGGATAGGATAGAGGATAGGATAGGATAGAGGATAGGATCGGATAGCGGATAGAATAGGATATAGGATTGGATAGGATGAAGGATAGGATAGGATAGAGGATAGGATAGGATAGAGGATAGGATAGGATTGAGGATTGGATAGGATAGAGGAAAGAATAGGATAGGGGATTGGATAGGATGGAGGACAGGAGACGATAGAGGATAGGATAGGATAGGGGATAGGATAGGATAGGTTAGAGGATAGGATAGGATAGAGGATAGGATCGGATAGCGGTTAGGATAGGGCATTGGATAGGATAGAGGATAGAATAGGATAGAGGATAGGATAGGATCGGATAGAGCATAGTATAGGGGATTGGATAGGATAGCATAGCGGATAGGATTGGGTAGAGTATAGAATAGTATGGAGGATAGGATAGAATAGAGGATAGGATAAGATAGATACTCGGATATGATCGGATAGAACATAGAATAGGATAGAGGATAATATAGGATAGAAGATAGGATGGGATAGAGGATAGGATAGGATAGAGGATGGGATAGAGGATAGGATAGGATAGAGGATAGGATAGGATAGAGGATAGGATAGGATAGGGGATAGGATAGGATAGAGGATAGGATAGGATAGAGGATTGGATAGGATAGTGGAAAGGATAGGATAGGGGATTGGATAGGATAGAGGAAAGGAGACGATAGAGGATATGATAGAGGATAGTATAGGATAGAGGACAGGAGACGATAGAGGATAGGATAGGATAGAGGATAGTATACGGTAGTGGATAGGATAGAGGATAGGATAGGATAGCGGATGGGATAGGATATAGGATAGGATAGGATAGAGGATAGGATAGGATAGAGGATAGGATAGGATAGAGGATAGGATAGGATAGAGGATAGGATAGGATAGCGGATAGGATATGATAGAGTATATAATAGGATAGAGGATAGGATAGGATAGAGGATAGGATAGGAATGAGGATAGGATAGGATAGAGGATAGGATAAGATAGAGGATCGGATAGGATCGGATAGAATATAGAATAGGATAGAGGATAGGATAGGATAGAGGATAGGATAGGATAGAGGATAGGATAGGATAGAGGATAGGATAGGATAGAGGATAGGATAGGAATGAGGATAGGATAGGAATGAGGATAGGATAGGATAGAGGATGGGATAGGATAGAGGATAGGATAGGATAGCGGATGGGATAGGATATAGGATAGGATAGGATAGAGGATAGGTTAGGAATGAGGATAGGATAGGACAGAGGATAGGAGACGATAGAGGATAGGATAGGGGATTGGATAGCATAGAGGATAGGAGACGATAGAGGATATGATAGGGGATTGTATAGGATAGAGGGCAGGAGACGATAGAGGATAGGATAGGATAGAGGATAGGATAGGATAGGATAGAGGATAGGATAGGAAAGAGGATAGGATAGGATAGAGGATAGGATAGGATAGAGGATAGCATAGGATAGAGGATAGGATAGAATAGAGGATAGGATTGGATAGAGGATAGGTTAGGATAGAGGATAGGATAGGATAGAGGATAGGATAGGATAGAGGATAGGATAGGATAGAGGATAGGATAGGATAGGAAGGAGGATAGGATAGGATAGAGGATAGGAAGGAGGATAGGATAGGATAGAGGATAGGATAGCATGGAGGATAGGATAGGATAGAGGAGAGGATAGGATAGAGGATAGGATAGGATAGAGGATAGGATAGGATAGAGGATTGGAGTGTATAGAGGATAGGATATAGGATTGGATAGGATAGAGGATATCATACGATAGTGGATAGGACAGAGGATAGGATAGGATACAGGATAGGATAGAGGATTGGATAGAATAGGTGACATTATAGGATTGACGGTAATACAGGATAGCGGACAGGATAGGATATAGGATTGGATAGGATAGAGGATAGGATAGGATAGCGGATGGGATAGGATATAGGATAGGATAGGATAGAGGATAGGTTAGGAATGAGGATAGGATAGGACAGAGGATAGGAGACGATAGAGGATAGGATAGGGGATTGGATAGCATAGAGGATAGGAGACGATAGAGGATATGATAGGGGATTGTATAGGATAGAGGATGGGATAGGATAGAGGATAGGATAGGATAGAGGATAGGATAGAGGATAGGATAGGATACAGGATTGGATAGGATTGAGGATAGGATAGGATAGAGGATAGGATAGAGGATAGGATAGAGGATTGGATAGGATAGAGGATAGGATAGGATAGTGGATAGGATAGGATAGAGGATAGGATAGGATAGCGGATGGGATAGGATATAGGATAGGATAGGACAGAGGATAGGATAGGATAGAGGATAGGATAGGAATGAGGATAGGATAGGATAGAGGATAGGATAAGATAGAGGATAGGATAGGGGATTGGATAGGATAGAGAATAGGAGACGATAGAGGATATGATAGGGGATTGTATAGGATAGAGGACTGGAGACGATAGATGATAGGACAGGATAGAGGATAGGATAGGATATTATAGAGGATAGGATAGGATAGAGGATAGGATAGGATAGAGGATAGGATAGGATAGAGGATAGGATAGGATAGAGGATAGGATAGGATAGAGGATAGGATAGGATAGAGGATAGGATAGGATAGAGGATAGGATAGGATAGGATAGAGGATAGGATAGGATAGAGGATAGGATCGGATAGCGGTTAGGATAGGGGATTGGATAGGATAGAGGATAGAATAGGATAGAGGATAGGATAGGATCGGATAGAGCATAGTATAGGGGATTGGATAGGATAGCATAGCGGATAGGATTGGGTAGAGTATAGAATAGTATGGAGGATAGGATAGAATAGAGGATAGGATAAGATAGATACTCGGATATGATCGGATAGAACATAGAATAGGATAGAGGATAATATAGGATAGAAGATAGGATGGGATAGAGGATAGGATAGGATAGAGGATGGGATAGAGGATAGGATAGGATAGAGGATAGGATGGGATAGAGGATAGGATTCGATAGAGGATAGGATAGGATAGAGGATAGGATAGGATAGAGGATAGGATAGGATTGAGGATAGGATAGGATAGAGGATAGGATAGAGGATAGGATAGAGGATTGGATAGGATAGAGGATAGGATAGGACAGAGGATAGGATAGGATAGAGGATAGGATAGGAATGAGGATAGGATAGGAATGAGGATAGGATAGGATAGAGGATGGGATAGGATAGAGGATAGGATAGCATAGAGGATAGGATACGATAGAGGATAGGATAGAGGATAGGATAGAGGATAGGATAGGATTGAGGATAGGATTGAGGATAGGATAGGATAGAGGATAGGATAGAGGATAGGATAGGATACAGGATAGGATAGGATTGAGGATTGAATAGGATAGAGGATAGGATAGAGGATAGGATAGAGGATAGGATAGAGGATAGGATAGGATAGAGGATAGGATAGGAATGAGGATAGGATAGGAATGAGGATAGGGTAGGATAGAGGATGGGATAGGATAGAGGATAGGATAGGATAGAGGATAGGATAGAGGATAGGATAGGATACAGGATTGGATAGGATTGAGGATAGGATAGGAAAGAGGATAGGATAGAGGATAGGATAGAGGATTGGATAGGATAGAGGATAGGATAGGATAGTGGATAGGATAGGATAGAGGATAGGATAGGATAGCGGATGGGATAGGATATAGGATAGGATAGGACAGAGGATAGGATAGGATAGAGGATAGGATAGGAATGAGGATAGGATAGGATAGAGGATAGGATAAGATAGAGGATAGGATAGGGGATTGGATAGGATAGAGAATGGGAGACGATAGAGGATATGATAGGGGACTGTATAGGATAGAGGACTGGAGACGATAGATGATAGGACAGGATAGTGGATAGGATAGGATAGAGGATAGGATAGGATAGCGGATGGGATAGGACATAGGATAGGATAGGATAGGATAGAGGATAGGATACGAATGAGGATAGGATAGGACAGAGGATAGGAGACGATAGAGGATTGGATAGGGGATTGGATAGCATAGAGGATAGGAGACGATAGAGGATATGATAGGGGATTGTATAGGATAGAGGACAGGAGACGATAGAGGATAGGATAGGATAGAGGATAGGATAGGATAGGATAGAGGATAGGATAGGATAGAGGATAGGATAGGATAGAGGATAGGATAGGATAGCGGATAGGATATGGTAGAGTATATAATAGGATAGAGGATAGGATAGGATAGAGGATAGGATAGGAATGAGGATAGGATAGGATAGAGGACGGGCTAAGATAGAGGATCGGATAGGATCGGATAGAATATAGAATAGGATAGAGGATAGGATAGGATAGAGGATAGGATAGGATAGAGGATAGGATAGGATAGAGGATAGGATAGGATACAGGATAGGATAGAGGATTGGATAGAATAGGTGACATTATAGGATTGAGGGTAGGACAGGATAGCGGACAGGATAGGATATAGGATTGGATAGGATAGAGGATAGGATAGGATGGACAATAGGATAGGATAGCGGATAGGATAGGGTAGAGTATAGAATAGGATAGAGGAGAGGATAGGATAGAGGATAGGATAGGAATGAGGATAGGATAGGATAGAGTATGGGATAGGATAGAGGATAGGATAGGATAGAGGATAGGATAGAGGATAGGATAGAGGATAGGATAGGATAGAGGATTGGATAGGATTGAGGATAGGATAGGATAGAGGATAGGATAGAGGATTGGATAGGATAGAGGATAGGATAGGATAGAGGATAGGATAGGATAGAGGATAGGATAGGATAGAGGTTAGGATAGGATAGCGGATGGGATAGGATATAGGATAGGATAGGATAGAGGATAGGATAGGAATGAGGATAGGATAGGACAGAGGATAGGAGACGATAGAGGATAGGATAGGGAATTGGATAGCATAGAGGATAGGAGACGATAGAGGATATGATAGGGGATTGTATAGGATAGAGGACAGGAGACGATAGAGGATAGGATAGGATAGAGGATAGGATAGGATAGGATAGAGGATAGGATAGGATAGAGGATAGGATAGGATAGAGGATTGGATAGGATAGAGGATAGGATAGGATAGCGGATAGGATATGGTAGAGTATAGAATAGGATAGAGGATAGGATAGGATAGAGGATAGGATAGGAATGAGGATAGGATAGGATAGAGGATAGGATAAAGGATAGGATAGAGGATAGGATAGGGGATAGGATAGAGGATTGGATAGGATAGAGGATAGGATAGGATAGAGGATAGGATCGGATAGCGGATAGAATAGGATATAGGATTGGATAGGATGAAGGATAGGATAGGATAGAGGATAGGATAGGATAGAGGATAGGATAGGATAGAGGATAGGATAGGATAGAGGATAGGATAGGATAGAGGATAGGATAGGATAGAGGATAGGATAGGATTGAGGATTGGATAGGATAGAGGAAAGAATAGGATAGGGGATTGGATAGGATGGAGGACAGGAGACGATAGAGGATAGGATAGGATAGAGGATAGGATAGGATAGGTTAGAGGATAGGATAGGATAGAGGATAGGATCGGATAGCGGTTAGGATAGGGCATTGGATAGGATAGAGGATAGAATAGGATAGAGGATAGGATAGGATCGGATAGAGCATAGTATAGGGGATTGGATAGGATAGCATAGCGGATAGGATTGGGTAGAGTATAGAATAGTATGGAGGATAGGATAGAATAGAGGATAGGATAAGATAGAGGATCGGATAGGATCGGATAGAATATAGAATAGGATAGAGGATAGGATAGGATAGAGGATAGGATAGGATAGAGGATTGGATAGGATAGAGGAAAGGATAGGATAGGGGATTGGATAGGATAGAGGATAGGAGACGATAGAGGATATGATAGAGGATAGTATAGGATAGAGGACAGGAGACGATAGAGGATAGGATAGGATAGAGGATAGTATACGGTAGTGGATAGGATAGAGGATAGGATAGGAATGAGGATAGGATAGGATAGAGGATAGGATAAGATAGAGGATCGGATAGGATCGGATAGAATATAGAATAGGATAGAGGATAGGATAGGATAGAGGATAGGATAGGATAGAGGATAGGATAGGATAGAGGATAGGATAGAATAGAGGATAGGATAGGAATGAGGATAGGATAGGAATGAGGATAGGATAGGATAGAGGATGGGATAGGATAGAGGATAGGATAGAGGATAGGATAGAGGATAGGATAGAGGATAGGATAGAGGATTGGATAGGATAGAGGATAGGATAGGATAGAGGATAGGATAGGATAGAGGATAGGACAGGATAGCGGATGGGATAGGATATAGGATTGGATAGGACAGAGTATAGGATAGGATAGAGGATAGGATAGGAATGAGGATAGGATAGGATAGAGGATAGGATAGGGGATTGGATAGGATAGAGGACTGGAGACGATAGATGATAGGACAGGATAGAGGATAGGATAGGATAGGATAGAGGATAGGATAGGATAGAGGATAGGATAGGATAGAGGATAACATAGGATAGAGGATAGGATTGGATAGAGGATAGGATAGGATAGAGGATAGGATAGGATAGAGGATAGGATAGAGGATAGAATAGAGGATAGGATAGGGGAATGGATAGGATAGTTGATACGATAGGATAGTGAATACGATAGGATAGTGGATAATATACGATAGAGGATAGGATAGGGGATTGGATAGGATAGAAGATAGGATAGGATAGAAGATAGGATAGGATAGAGGATAACATAGGATAGAGGATAGGATAGGATAGCGGATGGGATAGGATATAGGATTGGATAGGATAGAGGATAGGATAGGATAGAGGACAGGATAGGATAGAGGATAAGATATTATAGAGGATAGGACAGTATAGCGGACAGGATAGGATATAGGATTGGATAGGATAGAGGATAGGATAGGATGGAGGATAGGATAGGATAGCGGATAGGATAGGGTAGAGTATAGAATAGGATAGAGGATAGGATAGGATAGAGCATAGGGTAGGAATGAGGATAGGATAGGATAGAGGATAGGATATTATAGAGGATAGGATAGGATAGAGGATAGGATAGGATAGAGGATAGGATATTATAGAGGATAGGATAGGATAGAGGATAGGATATAGGATTGGATAGGATAGAGGATAGGATAGGATAGAGGATAGGATAGGATAGAGGATAGGATAGGATAGAGGATAGGATAGGATAGCGGATGGGATAGGATATAGGATTGGATAGGACAGAGGATAGGATAGGATAGAGGATAGGATAGGAATGAGGATAGGATAGGATAGAGGATAGGATAAGATAGAGGATAGGATAGGGGATTGGATAGGATAGAGGACTGGAGACGATAGATGATAGGACAGGATAGAGGATAGCATAGGATAGAGTATAGGATAGGATAGAGGATAGGATGGGATAGAGGATAGCATAGGATAGAGGATAGGATTGGATAGAGGATAGGATAGGATAGAGGATAGGATAGGATAGAGGATAGGATAGAGGATAGAATAGGGGAATGGATAGGATAGTTGATACGATAGGATAGTGAATACGATAGGATAGTGGATAATATAGGATAGAGGATAGGATAGGGGATTGGATAGGATAGAAGATTGGATAGAATAGGTGATATTATAGGATTGAGGGTAGGACAGGATAGCGGACAGGATAGGATATAGGATTGGATACGATAGAGGATAGGATAGGATAGAGGATAGGGTAGGATAGAGGATTGGAGTGTATAGAGGATAGGATATAGGATTGGATAGAATAGAGGATACTATACGATAGTGGATAGGACAGAGGATAGGATAGGATAGAGGATTGGATAGAATAGGTGATATTATAGGATTGAGGGTAGGACAGGATAGCGGACAGGATAGGATATAGGATTGGATAGGATAGAGGATAGGATAGGATGGAGGCTAGGATAGGATAGCGGATAGGATAGGGTAGAGTATAGAATAGGATAGAGGATAGGATAGGATAGAGCATAGGATAGGAATGGGGATAGTATAGGAATGAGGATAGGATAGGATAGAGGATGGGATAGGATAGAGGATAGGATAGGATAGAGGATAGGATACGATAGTGGATAGGATAGAGGATAGGATAGGATAGAGGATAGGATAGGGTTGAGGATAGGATAGGATAGAGGATAGGATAGAGGATAGGATAGGGGATTGGATAGGATAGAGGATAGGATAGGATAGAGGATAGGATAGAATAGAGGATAGGATAGGATAGCGGGTTGGGATAGGATACAGGATAGGATAGGATAGAGGATAGGATAGGAATGAGGATAGGATAGGACCGAGGATAGGAGACGATAGAGGATAGGATAGGGGATTGGATAGCATAGAGGATAGGAGACGATAGAGGATATGATAGGGGATTGTATAGCATAGAGGACAGGAGACGATAGAGGATAGGATAGGATAGAGGATAGGATAGGATAGGATAGAGGACAGGATAGGATAGAGGATAGGATAGGGTAGAGTATAGAATAGGATAGAGGATAGGATAGGATAGAGGATAGGATAGGAATGAGGATAGGATAGGATAGAGGATAGGATATGATAGAGGATAGGATAGAGGATAGGATAGAGGTTAGGATAGAGGATAGGATAGAGGATAGGATAGAGAATTGGATAGGATAGAGGATAGGATAGGATAGAGGATAGGATAGAATAGAGGATAGGATAGGATAGCGGATGGGTAGGATATAGGATAGGATAGGATAGAGGATAGGATAGGAATGAGGATAGGATAGGACCGAGGATAGGAGACGATAGAGGATAGGATAGGGGATTGGATAGCATAGAGGATAGGAGACGATAGAGGATATGATAGGGGATTGTATAGGATAGAGGACAGGAGACGGTAGAGGATAGGATAGGATAGAGGATAGGATAGGATAGGATAGAGGACAGGATAGGATAGAGGATAGGATAGGATAGCGGATAGGATAGGGTAGAGTATAGAATAGGATAGAGGATAGGATAGGATAGAGGATAGGATAGGAATGAGGATAGGATAGGATAGAGGATAGGATAGGATAGAGGATAGGATAAGATAGAGGATAGGATAGGGGATTGGATAGGATAGAGGACTGTAGACGATAGATGATAGGACAGGATAGAGGATAGGATAGGATAGGATAGAGGATAGGATAGGATAGAGGATAGGATACGATAGAAGATAGCATAGGATAGAGGATAGGATTGGATAGAGGACAGGATAGGATACGATAGAGGATAGCATAGGATAGAGGATAGGATTGGATAGAGGACAGGATAGGATAGAGGATAGGATATTATAGAGGATAGGATAGGATAGAGGATAGGATAGGATAGAGGATAGGATAAGATAGAGGATTGGATAGGATCGGATAGAATATAGAATAGGATAGAGGATAAGATAGGATAGAGGATAGGATAGGATAGAGGATAGGATAGGATAGAGGATAGGATAGGATAGAGGGTAGGATAGGATAGAGGATAGGATAGGATAGAGGATAGGATAGGATAGAGGATAGGATAGGATAGAGGATAGGATAGGATAGAGGATAGGATAGAGGATAGGATAGGATAGAGGATAGGATAGGATAGAGGATAGGATAGAGGATAGAATAGAGGATAGGATAGGGGAATGGATAGGATAGTTGATACGATAGGATAGTGAATACGATAGGATAGTGGATGATATAGGATAGAGGATAGGATAGGGGATTGGATAGGATAGAAGATAGGATAGGATAGAGGATAGGATAGGATAGAGGATAGGATAGGATAGAGGATAGGATAGGATAGAGGACAGGATAGAATAGAGGATAGGATATTATAGAGGATAGGACAGTATAGCGGGCAGGATAGGATATAGGATTGGATAGGATAGAGGATAGGATAGGATGAAGGATAGGATAGGATAGCGGATAGGATAGGGTAGAGTATAGAATAGGATAGAGGATAGGATAGGATAGAGCATAGGATAGGAATGAGGATAGGATAGGAATGAGGATAGGATAGGATAGAGGATGGGATAGGATAGAGGATAGGATAGGATAGAGGATACGATAGGATAGAGGATAGCATAGGATAGAGGATAGGATTGGATAGAGGATAGGATAGGATAGAGGATAGGATAGGATAGAGGATAGGATAGAGGATAGAATAGAGGATAGGATAGGGGAATGGATAGGATAGTTGATACGATAGGATAGTGAATACGATAGGATAGTGGATAATATAGGATAGAGGATAGGATAGGGGATTGGATAGGATAGAAGATAGGATAGGATAGAGGATAGGATAGGATAGAGGATAGGATAGGATAGAGGATAGGATAGGATAGCGGACAGGATAGGATAGAGGATAGGATATTATAGAGGATAGGACAGTATAGCGGGCAGGATAGGATATAGGATTGGATAGGATAGAGGATAGGATAGGATGGAGGATAGGATAGGATAGCGGATAGGATAGGGTAGAGTATAGAATAGGATAGAGGATAGGATAGGATAGAGCATAGGATAGGAATGAGGATAGGATAGGAATGAGGATAGGATAGGATAGAGGATGGGATAGGATAGAGGATAGGATAGGATAGAGGATAGGATAGGATAGAGGATAGGATAGGATAGAGGATAGGATAGGATAGAGGAGAGGATAGGATAGAGGATAGGATAGGATAGAGGATAGGATATGATAGAGGATAGGATAGGATAGAGGATTGGAGTGTATAGAGGATAGGATATAGGATTGGATAGGATAGAGGATATCATACGATAGTGGATAGGACAGAGGATAGGATAGGATACAGGATAGGATAGAGGATTGGATAGAATAGGTGACATTAGAGGATTGAGGGTAATACAGGATAGCGGACAGGATAGGATATAGGATTGGATAGGATAGAGGATAGGATAGGATGGAGGATAGGATAGGATAGCGGATAGGATAGGGTAGAGTATAGAATAGGATAGAGGATAGGATAGGATAGGGGATAGGATAGGAATGAGGATAGGATAGGAATGAGGATAGGATAGGATAGAGGATGGGATAGGATAGAGGATAGGATAGGATAGAGAATAGGATAGAGGATAGGATAGGATAGCGGATGGGATAGGATATAGGATAGGATAGGATAGGATAGAGGATAGGATACGAATGAGGATAGGATAGGACAGAGGATAGGAGACGATAGAGGATAGGATAGGGGATTGGATAGCATAGAGGATAGGAGACGATAGAGGATATGATAGGGGATTGTATAGGATAGAGGACAGGAGACGATAGAGGATAGGATAGGATAGAGGATAGGATAGGATAGGATAGAGGATAGGATAGGATAGAGGATAGGATAGGATAGAGGATAGGATAGGATAGCGGATAGGATATGGTAGAGTATAGAATAGGATAGAGGATAGGATAGGATAGAGGATAGGATAGGAATGAGGATAGGATAGGATAGAGGATAGGATAAAGGATAGGATAGAGGATAGGATAGGGGATAGGATAGAGGATTGGATAGGATAGAGGATAGGATAGGATAGAGGATAGGATCGGATAGCGGATAGAATAGGATATAGGATTGGATAGGATGAAGGATAGGATAGGATAGAGGATAGGATAGGATAGAGGATAGGATAGGATTGAGGATTGGATAGGATAGAGGAAAGAATAGGATAGGGGATTGGATAGGATGGAGGACAGGAGACGATAGAGGATAGGATAGGATAGAGGATAGGATAGGATAGGTTAGAGGATAGGATAGGATAGAGGATAGGATCGGATAGCGGTTAGGATAGGGCATTGGATAGGATAGAGGATAGAATAGGATAGAGGATAGGATAGGATCGGATAGAGCATAGTATAGGGGATTGGATAGGATAGCATAGCGGATAGGATTGGGTAGAGTATAGAATAGTATGGAGGATAGGATAGAATAGAGGATAGGATAAGATAGATACTCGGATATGATCGGATAGAACATAGAATAGGATAGAGGATAATATAGGATAGAAGATAGGATGGGATAGAGGATAGGATAGGATAGAGGATGGGATAGAGGATAGGATAGGATAGAGGATAGGATAGGATAGAGGATAGGATAGGATAGGGGATAGGATAGGATAGAGGATAGGATAGGATAGAGGATTGGATAGGAATGAGGATAGGATAGGATAGAGGATAGGATATGATAGAGGATAGGATAGAGGATAGGATAGAGGTTAGGATAGAGGATAGGATAGAGGATAGGATAGAGAATTGGATAGGATAGAGGATAGGATAGGATAGAGGATAGGATAGAATAGAGGATAGGATAGGATAGCGGATGGGTAGGATATAGGATAGGATAGGATAGAGGATAGGATAGGAATGAGGATAGGATAGGACCGAGGATAGGAGACGATAGAGGATAGGATAGGGGATTGGATAGCATAGAGGATAGGAGACGATAGAGGATATGATAGGGGATTGTATAGGATAGAGGACAGGAGACGGTAGAGGATAGGATAGGATAGAGGATAGGATAGGATAGGATAGAGGACAGGATAGGATAGAGGATAGGATAGGATAGCGGATAGGATAGGGTAGAGTATAGAATAGGATAGAGGATAGGATAGGATAGAGGATAGGATAGGAATGAGGATAGGATAGGATAGAGGATAGGATAGGATAGAGGATAGGATAAGATAGAGGATAGGATAGGGGATTGGATAGGATAGAGGACTGTAGACGATAGATGATAGGACAGGATAGAGGATAGGATAGGATAGGATAGAGGATAGGATAGGATAGAGGATAGGATACGATAGAAGATAGCATAGGATAGAGGATAGGATTGGATAGAGGACAGGATAGGATACGATAGAGGATAGCATAGGATAGAGGATAGGATTGGATAGAGGACAGGATAGGATAGAGGATAGGATATTATAGAGGATAGGATAGGATAGAGGATAGGATAGGATAGAGGATAGGATAAGATAGAGGATTGGATAGGATCGGATAGAATATAGAATAGGATAGAGGATAAGATAGGATAGAGGATAGGATAGGATAGAGGATAGGATAGGATAGAGGATAGGATAGGATAGAGGGTAGGATAGGATAGAGGATAGGATAGGATACAGGATAGGATAGGATAGAGGATAGGATAGGATAGAGGATAGGATAGGATAGAGGATAGGATAGAGGATAGGATAGGATAGAGGATAGGATAGGATAGAGGATAGGATAGAGGATAGAATAGAGGATAGGATAGGGGAATGGATAGGATAGTTGATACGATAGGATAGTGAATACGATAGGATAGTGGATGATATAGGATAGAGGATAGGATAGGGGATTGGATAGGATAGAAGATAGGATAGGATAGAGGATAGGATAGGATAGAGGATAGGATAGGATAGAGGATAGGATAGGATAGAGGACAGGATAGGATAGAGGATAGGATATTATAGAGGATAGGACAGTATAGCGGGCAGGATAGGATATAGGATTGGATAGGATAGAGGATAGGATAGGATGAAGGATAGGATAGGATAGCGGATAGGATAGGGTAGAGTATAGAATAGGATAGAGGATAGGATAGGATAGAGCATAGGATAGGAATGAGGATAGGATAGGAATGAGGATAGGATAGGATAGAGGATGGGATAGGATAGAGGATAGGATAGGATAGAGGATACGATAGGATAGAGGATAGCATAGGATAGAGGATAGGATTGGATAGAGGATAGGATAGGATAGAGGATAGGATAGGATAGAGGATAGGATAGAGGATAGAATAGAGGATAGGATAGGGGAATGGATAGGATAGTTGATACGATAGGATAGTGAATACGATAGGATAGTGGATGATATAGGATAGAGGATAGGATAGGGGATTGGATAGGATAGAAGATAGGATAGGATAGAGGATAGGATAGGATAGAGGATAGGATAGGATAGAGCATAGGATAGGAATGAGGATAGGATAGGAATGAGGATAGGATAGGATAGAGGATGGGATAGGATAGAGGATAGGATAGGATAGAGGATACGATAGGATAGAGGATAGGATAGGATAGAGGAGAGGATAGGATAGAGGATAGGATAGGATAGAGGATAGGATAGGATAGAGGATAGGATAGGATAGAGGATAGGATAGGATAGAGGATAGGATAGGAATGAGGATAGGATAGGATAGAGGATGGGATAGGATAGAGGATAGGATAGGATAGAGGATAGGATAGGATAGAGGATAGGATAGGATAGAGGAGAGGATAGGATAGAGGATAGGATAGGATAGAGGATAGGATATGATAGAGGATAGGATAGGATAGAGGATTGGAGTGTATAGAGGATAGGATATAGGATTGGATAGGATAGAGGATATCATACGATAGTGGATAGGACAGAGGATAGGATAGGATACAGGATAGGATAGAGGATTGGATAGAATAGGTGACATTAGAGGATTGAGGGTAATACAGGATAGCGGACAGGATAGGATATAGGATTGGATAGGATAGAGGATAGGATAGGATGGAGGATAGGATAGGATAGCGGATAGGATAGGGTAGAGTATAGAATAGGATAGAGGATAGGATAGGATAGGGGATAGGATAGGAATGAGGATAGGATAGGAATGAGGATAGGATAGGATAGAGGATGGGATAGGATAGAGGATAGGATAGGATAGAGAATAGGATAGAGGATAGGATAGGATAGAGAATAGGATAGAGGATAGGATAGGATACAGGATTGGATAGGATTCAGGATAGGATAGGATAGAGGATAGGATAGAGGATAGGATAGAGGATTGGATAGGATAGAGGATAGGATAGGATAGTGGATAGGATAGGATAGAGGATAGGATAGGATAGCGGATGGGATAGGATATAGGATAGGATAGGATAGGATAGAGGATAGGATACGAATGAGGATAGGATAGGACAGAGGATAGGAGACGATAGAGGATAGGATAGGGGATTGGATAGCATAGAGGATAGGAGACGATAGAGGATATGATAGGGGATTGTATAGGATAGAGGACAGGAGACGATAGAGGATAGGATAGGATAGAGGATAGGATAGGATAGGATAGAGGATAGGATAGGATAGAGGATAGGATAGGATAGAGGATAGGATAGGATAGCGGATAGGATATGGTAGAGTATATAATAGGATAGAGGATAGGATGGGATAGAGGATAGGATAGGAATGAGGATAGGATAGGATAGAGGATAGGATAAGATAGAGGATCGGATAGGATCGGATAGAATATAGAATAGGATAGAGGATAGGATAGGATAGAGGATAGGATAGGATAGAGGATAGGATAGGATACAGGATAGGATAGAGGATTGGATAGAATAGGTGACATTATAGGATTGAGGGTAGGACAGGATAGCGGACAGGATAGGATATAGGATTGGATAGGATAGAGGATAGGATAGGATGGAGGATAGGATAGGATAGCGGATAGGATAGGGTAGAGTATAGAATAGGATAGAGGAGAGGATAGGATAGAGGATAGGATAGGAATGAGGATAGGATAGGATAGAGGATGGGATAGGATAGAGGATAGGATAGGATAGAGGATAGGATAGAGGATAGGATAGAGGATAGGATAGGATAGAGGATTGGATAGGATTGAGGATAGGATAGGATAGAGGATAGGATAGAGGATTGGATAGGATAGAGGATAGGATATGATAGAGGATAGGATAGGATAGAGGATAGGATAGGATAGAGGTTAGGATAGGATAGCGGATGGGATAGGATATAGGATAGGATAGGATAGAGGATAGGATAGGAATGAGGATAGGATAGGACAGAGGATAGGAGACGATAGAGGATAGGATAGGGGATTGGATAGCATAGAGGATAGGAGACGATAGAGGATATGATAGGGGATTGTATAGGATAGAGGACAGGAGACGATAGAGGATAGGATAGGATAGAGGATAGGATAGGATAGGATAGAGGATAGGATAGGATAGAGGATAGGATAGGATAGAGGATTGGATAGGATAGAGGATAGGATAGGATAGCGGATAGGATATGGTAGAGTATAGAATAGGATAGAGGATAGGATAGGATAGAGGATAGGATAGGAATGAGGATAGGATAGGATAGAGGATAGGATAAAGGATAGGATAGAGGATAGGATAGGGGATAGGATAGAGGATTGGATAGGATAGAGGATAGGATAGGATAGAGGATAGGATCGGATAGCGGATAGAATAGGATATAGGATTGGATAGGATGAAGGATAGGATAGGATAGAGGATAGGATAGGATAGAGGATAGGATAGGATTGAGGATTGGATAGGATAGAGGAAAGAATAGGATAGGGGATTGGATAGGATGGAGGACAGGAGACGATAGAGGATAGGATAGGATAGGGGATAGGATAGGATAGGTTAGAGGATAGGATAGGATAGAGGATAGGATCGGATAGCGGTTAGGATAGGGCATTGGATAGGATAGAGGATAGAATAGGATAGAGGATAGGATAGGATCGGATAGAGCATAGTATAGGGGATTGGATAGGATAGCATAGCGGATAGGATTGGGTAGAGTATAGAATAGTATGGAGGATAGGATAGAATAGAGGATAGGATAAGATAGATACTCGGATATGATCGGATAGAACATAGAATAGGATAGAGGATAATATAGGATAGAAGATAGGATGGGATAGAGGATAGGATAGGATAGAGGATGGGATAGAGGATAGGATAGGATAGAGGATAGGATAGGATAGAGGATAGGATAGGATAGGGGATAGGATAGGATAGAGGATAGGATAGGATAGAGGATTGGATAGGATAGTGGAAAGGATAGGATAGGGGATTGGATAGGATAGAGGAAAGGAGACGATAGAGGATATGATAGAGGATAGTATAGGATAGAGGACAGGAGACGATAGAGGATAGGATAGGATAGAGGATAGTATACGGTAGTGGATAGGATAGAGGATAGGATAGGATAGCGGATGGGATAGGATATAGGATAGGATAGGATAGAGGATAGGATAGGATAGAGGATAGGATAGGATAGAGGATAGGATAGGATAGAGGATAGGATAGGATAGCGGATAGGATATGATAGAGTATATAATAGGATAGAGGATAGGATAGGATAGAGGATAGGATAGGAATGAGGATAGGATAGGATAGAGGATAGGATAAGATAGAGGATCGGATAGGATCGGATAGAATATAGAATAGGATAGAGGATAGGATAGGATAGAGGATAGGATAGGATAGAGGATAGGATAGGATAGAGGATAGGATAGGATAGAGGATAGGATAGGAATGAGGATAGGATAGGAATGAGGATAGGATAGGATAGAGGATGGGATAGGATAGAGGATAGGATAGGATAGCGGATGGGATAGGATATAGGATAGGATAGGATAGAGGATAGGTTAGGAATGAGGATAGGATAGGACAGAGGATAGGAGACGATAGAGGATAGGATAGGGGATTGGATAGCATAGAGGATAGGAGACGATAGAGGATATGATAGGGGATTGTATAGGATAGAGGGCAGGAGACGATAGAGGATAGGATAGGATAGAGGATAGGATAGGATAGGATAGAGGATAGGATAGGAAAGAGGATAGGATAGGATAGAGGATAGGATAGGATAGAGGATAGCATAGGATAGAGGATAGGATAGAATAGAGGATAGGATTGGATAGAGGATAGGTTAGGATAGAGGATAGGATAGGATAGAGGATAGGATAGGATAGAGGATAGGATAGGATAGAGGATAGGATAGGATAGAGGATAGGATAGGATAGAGGATAGGATAGGATAGGAAGGAGGATAGGATAGGATAGAGGATAGGATAGAGGATAGGATAGAGGATTGGATAGGATAGAGGATAGGATAGGATAGTGGATAGGATATGATAGAGGATAGGATAGGATAGCGGATGGGATAGGGTATAGGATAGGATAGGACAGAGGATAGGATAGGATAGAGGATAGGATAGGAATGAGGATAGGATTCGATTGAGAGCGAATCGAAATCTCACCGAGCAAACATCGTAAGAGAGTATAGAAACGCGAAAATTTCAACCGCACTCGCGAGTTTTACTTTAATTTATTCCTACTCGATAGAATTAGTATGAGTACATATAAAAGTAAATAGTGAGTGGAAAGTTTAAAGTCAAAAGGATTATAAAAGCCGAAAAGTGAATAAAGACGCGAGTTACACGGAAACCGGGTCAAAAGCCCCTCAGGGGCGGATAAACTGCTTTAATTCGAAATTAAATAATTGAATAACAATTGTATAATTCGTAAGAAAATAGCAGATCATTAAGTATAGAAACTCGAAAAACCAAACGCGAATACCTGAAAAAGAAAAAGAAAAGATTAAACTCTTAAAAGATAAAAACAGGAATACTTACGTGAAAAAAGATACTTTCAGCAAAATCCGGGTAACGGGAGTGCCGAAAAGCCGAAAAACTGCAACTCTTCGGGTAAAATAGCACCGTGCATCTACCTCGGGAACAGCTATACCTGAAAAGAAATAAAAAAGATTAGAAACTCGTTAAAAATAATAGAAATTTCAATTAGATTCGAAAAATTAATAATTAATTAAAACCAGTGAAAAAAGGTGTAGAAAAAACGACCAAGTACACTCGAGACATAGTTACCAAGAACTTTCAAGTGTCTAGTGACGTGAGAGAGAGAGAGAGAGAGAGAGAGAGAAAGACAAAGAACAATAGAGGATAGAGAACACCCGAAAGGCCCGGCGGTAAAGGTCCACACACAACGTGAGGGGTCGGTCTAACGGTCAATCTAAAAGTAAGGTAGGAATTAGAAAGAACTTATACCACAGAGGGATAGCCAGGGTAATAAGTACACCGGATATAAAGTTTTAGAATATCGGACAGAAACGGGTGGAACTCGAAAATAGGCCGATCATAATAAAATTTTAGGAGGGTCTATTTCGGAGGGTGGCGAGTCGAAGGGGGCCGGAAAGGAGAAGTTATTCTCCCCCCTGAAAACCTTTTTGCTCTACACCCACCCATTTCGGAGATATAGCGATTAGCAGGCTTATTTTACGGAATTTAGGGAAACGGACCAGACGAAAGTAAAGTGCTCGCCCGTACCTTTACAACGAGCCGCTGAACGCCGGAATCGGTTATAGTTTAAAATTAGCGTGCATACCGGGTGACCAAATAATTTCGGATCAGAAAAAATTCTGAGTACGAGGGTCGACTCGGTAGGAGTATGTAAGGGGTTGTTTTTGATCTGGGGAACAAAGTTCCCCAAGGCAAAAAATTTTTTCGAACCCCCCCCCCCCCCCCTTTTCGAGATAACAGCACTGACAAGGGGAAGGAGCCGATTTTCGAAAAAACTTTCAACGAGGCAAATTACGCATACAGCGAGGGCTTTACAACCATATAAGAATAAGTGGGGGTTAACTATCCAAAAACCCCCACTTCCCTCTTGCGAAATCCTGAATTTAGCAGAATTTTAGCATTTTTTAGCGTTTTTTCGTCACGTTCAGACGACTGCAGACAAGTCGAAGCGTTTTTAGAATTGTTCCCGTCGATCGCACGAGATTTTTCCAAAAATTCTAACAATTTTGCGAAATTCGTCAAATTTCCGAAGTTAGCAGGCAGAGAGAACTTTGCAGCCGTGAAGTAGATTTCTGCGGACCTCGGCGATTCTGTGCGATTTGTAGATAACATAGGTTAGGTTAATAGAAAAATTAGAATTACAACTGTTTGCGTTAGTTTTTTGGTTTTTAGTTGATAGGTTTAGCTAGTAAAATATTAGAGTTTAGGTTTTAGATTTGTAATCCTAGTGTTAATCTCGAGTCTAGGTACTTTAAGTGTTAGTATATATAAAATAGATTAAGTCTAAGCGAATCGATTAGAGTAAATTAAATTAAGTACATGCGTAACCAGCGATAATAGATTTTTAACGATTTTTGTAGAAATTGAAAAGTCAAATAGAGGCAAATACCTTTAAAAAAAAAAAAAAAAAAAGGATAGGATTCGATAGAGGATAGGATAGGATAGAGGATAGGATAGGATAGAGGATAGGATAGGATTGAGGATAGGATAGGATAGAGGATAGGCTAGAGGATAGGATAGAGGATTGGATAGGATAGAGGATAGGATAGGACAGAGGATAGGATAGGATAGAGGATAGGATAGGAATGAGGATAGGATAGGAATGAGGATAGGATAGGATAGAGGATGGGATAGGATAGAGGATAGGATAGCATAGAGGATAGGATACGATAGAGGATAGGATAGAGGATAGGATAGAGGATAGGATAGGATAGAGGATAGGATAGGATAGAGGATAGGATAGGATTGAGGATAGGATTGAGGATAGGATAGGAATGAGGATAGGATAGAGGATAGGATAGGATACAGGATAGGAAAGGATTGAGGATTGGATAGGA
The DNA here is from genome assembly GCF_050948215.1 of Halictus rubicundus. Classification (NCBI taxonomy): domain Eukaryota; kingdom Metazoa; phylum Arthropoda; class Insecta; order Hymenoptera; family Halictidae; genus Halictus; species Halictus rubicundus. Next base: position 378,850 of record NW_027488700.1, read on the forward strand.
TAGAGGATAGGATAGAGGATAGGATAGAGGATAGGATAGAGGATAGGATAGAGGATAGGATAGAGGATAGGATAGGATAGAGGATAGGATAGGAATGAGGATAGGATAGGAATGAGGATAGGATAGGATAGAGGATGGGATAGGATAGAGGATAGGATAGGATAGAGGATAGGATAGAGGATAGGATAGGATACAGGATTGGATAGGATTGAGGATAGGATAGGATAGAGGATAGGATAGAGGATAGGATAGAGGATTGGATAGGATAGAGGATAGGATAGGATAGTGGATAGGATAGGATAGAGGATAGGATAGGATAGAGGATAGGATAGGATAGAGGATAGGATAGGATAGGAAGGAGGATAGGATAGGATAGAGGATAGGATAGAGGATAGGATAGGATAGAGGATAGGATAGGATAGGAAGGAGGATAGGATAGGATAGAGGATAGGATAGAGGATAGGATAGAGGATTGGATAGGATAGAGGATAGGATAGGATAGTGGATAGGATAGGATAGAGGATAGGATAGGATAGCGGATGGGATAGGGTATAGGATAGGATAGGACAGAGGATAGGATAGGATAGAGGATAGGATAGGAATGAGGATAGGATTCGATAGAGGATAGGATAGGATAGAGGATAGGATAGGATAGAGGATAGGATAGGATTGAGGATAGGATAGGATAGAGGATAGGCTAGAGGATAGGATAGAGGATTGGATAGGATAGAGGATAGGATAGGACAGAGGATAGGATAGGATAGAGGATAGGATAGGAATGAGGATAGGATAGGAATGAGGATAGGATAGGATAGAGGATGGGATAGGATAGAGGATAGGATAGCATAGAGGATAGGATACGATAGAGGATAGGATAGAGGATAGGATAGAGGATAGGATAGGATAGAGGATAGGATAGGATTGAGGATAGGATTGAGGATAGGATTGAGGATAGGATAGGATAGAGGATAGGATAGAGGATAGGATAGAGGATAGGATAGGATACAGGATAGGATAGGATTGAGGATTGGATAGGATAGAGGATAGGATAGAGGATAGGATAGAGGATAGGATAGAGGATAGGATAGAGAATAGGATAGGATAGAGGATAGGATAGGAATGAGGATAGGATAGGAATGAGGATAGGATAGGATAGAGGATGGGATAGGATAGAGGATAGGATAGGATAGAGGATAGGATGGAGGATAGGATAGGATACAGGATTGGATAGGATTGAGGATAGGATAGGATAGAGGATAGGATAGAGGATAGGATAGAGGATTGGATAGGATAGAGGATAGGATAGGATAGTGGATAGGATAGGATAGAGGATAGGATAGGATAGCGGATGGGATAGGATATAGGATAGGATACGATAGTGGATAGGACAGAAGAAAGGATAGGATAGAGGATAGGATAGGATAGAGGATAGGATAGGATAGAGGATAGGATTCGATAGAGGATAGGATAGGATAGAGGATAGGATAGGATAGAGGATAGGATAGGATTGAGGATAGGATAGGATCGAGGATAGGATAGAGGATAGGATAGAGGATTGGATAGGATAGAGGATAGGATAGGACAGAGGATAGGATAGGATAGAGGATAGGATAGGAATGAGGATAGGATAGGAATGAGGATAGGATAGGATGGAGGAGGGGTAAGATAGAGGATAGGATAGCATAGAGGATAGGATACGATAGAGGATAGGATAGAGGATAGGATAGAGGATAGGATAGGATAGAGGATAGGATAGTATTGAGGATAGGATAGGATAGAGGATAGGATAGAGGATAGGATAGGATAGAGGATAGGATAGGATTGAGGATAGGATAGGATAGAGGATAGGATAGAGGATAGGATAGAGGATAGGATAGGATAGAGGATAGGATAGGATTGAGGATTGGATAGGATAGAGGATAGGATAGAGGATAGGATAGAGGATAGGATAGAGGATAGGATAGAGGATAGGATAGAGGATAGGATAGAGGATAGGATAGGAATGAGGATAGGATAGGATAGAGGATAGGATAGGAATGAGGATAGGATAGGATAGAGGATAGGATAGGATAGAGGATTGGAGTGTATAGAGGATAGGCTATAGGATTGGATAGGATAGAGGATAGGATACGATAGTGGATAGGACAGAGGAAAGGATAGGATAGAGGATAGGATAGAGGATTGGATAGAATAGGTGATATTATAGGATAGAGGGTAGGACAGGATAGCGGATAGGATAGGATATAGGATTGGATAGGGTAGAGGATAGGATAGGATGGAGGATAGGATAGGAATGAGGATAGGATAGGATAGAGGATAGGATAAGATAGAGGATCGGATAGGATCGGATAGAATATAGAATAGGATATAGGATTGGATAGGGTAGAGGATAGGATAGGATGGAGGATAGGATAGGAATGAGGATAGGATAGGATAGAGGATAGGATAAGATAGAGGATCGGATAGGATCGGATAGAATATAGAATAGGATAGAGGATTGGATAGGATAGAGGATAGGATAGGATAGAGGATAGGATAGAGGATAGGATAGAGGATAGGATAGGATAGAGGATAGGATAGGATTGAGGATTGGATAGGATAGAGGATAGGATAGAGGATAGGATAGAGGATAGGATAGAGGATAGGATAGAGGATAGGATAGGATAGGATAGAGGATAGGATAGGATAGAGGATAGGATAGGATAGAGGATAGGATAGGATAGAGGATAGGATAGGATAGAGGATAGGATAGGATAGAGGATAGGATAGGATAGAGGATAGGATAGGATAGAGGATAGGATAGGATAGAGGATAGGATAGGATAGAGGATAGGATAGGATAGAGGATAGGATAGGATAGAGGATAGGATAGGATAGAGGATAGGATAGGATAGAGGATAGGATAGGATAGAGGATTGGAGTGTATAGAGGATAGGATAGAGGATTGGAGTGTATAGAGGATAGGATATAGGATTGGACAGGATACAGGATAGGATAGGATGGAGGATAGGATAGGATAGCGGATAGGATAGGGTAGAGTATAGAATAGGATAGAGGATAGGATAGGATAGAGGATAGGATAGGAATGAGGATAGGATAGGAATGAGGATAGGATAGGATAGAGGATGGGATAGGATAGAGGATAGGATAGGATAGAGGATAGGATACGATAGATGATAGGATAGAGGATAGGATAGGATAGAGGACAGGAGACGATAGAGGATAGGATAGGATAGAGGATAGGATAGGATAGAGGATAGGATAGGATAGAGGATAGGATAGGATAGGATAGAGGATAGGATAGGATAGAGGATAGAATTGGATAGAGGATAGGATAGGATAGAGGATAGAGGATAGAGGATAGAGGATAGAGGATAGGATAGGATAGAGGATAGGATAGGATAGAGGATAGGATAGGATAGAGGATAGGATATTATAGAGGATAGGATAGGACAGAGGCTATGATAGGATAGAGGATAGGATAGGATAGAGGATAGGATAGGGGTTTGGATAGGATAGAGGATAGGAGACGATAGAGGATATGATAGGAGATTGTATAGGATAGAGGACTGGAGACGATAGATGATAGAACAGGATAGAGGATAGGATAGGATAGAGGATAGGATAGGAATGAGGATAGGATAGGATAGAGTATAGAATAGGATAGAGGATAGGATAGGATTGAGGATTGGATAGGATAGAGGAAAGGATAGGATAGGGGATTGGATAGGATGGAGGACAGGAGACGATATAGGATAGGATAGGTTAGAGGATAGGATAGGATAGGATAGAGGATAGGATAGGATAGAGGATAGGATCGGATAGAGGATAGGATAGGATAGAGGATAGCATAGGATAGAGGATAGGATAGGATAGAGGATAGGAGACGATAGAGGATAGGATAGGGGATTGGATAGCATAGAGGATAGGAGACGATAGAGGATATGATAGGGGATTGTATAGGATAGAGGGCAGGAGACGATAGAGGATAGGATAGGATAGAGGATAGGATAGGATAGGATAGAGGATAGGATAGGATACAGGATAGGATAGGATAGAGGATAGGATAGGATAGAGGATAGCATAGGATAGAGGATAGGATAGAATAGAGGATAGGATTGGATAGAGGATAGGATAGGATAGAGGATAGGATAGGATAGAGGATAGGATAGGATAGAGGATAGGATAGGATAGAGGATAGGATAGGATAGAGGATAGGATAGGATAGGAAGGAGGATAGGATAGGAATGAGGATAGGATAGGATAGAGGATGGGATAGGATAGAGGATAGGATAGGATAGAGGATAGGATAGAGGATAGGATAGGATACAGGATTGGATAGGATTGAGGATAGGATAGGATAGAGGATAGGATAGAGGATAGGATAGAGGATTGGATAGGATAGAGGATAGGATAGGATAGTGGATAGGATAGGATAGAGGATAGGATAGGATAGAGGATAGGATAGGATAGAGGATAGGATAGGATAGGAAGGAGGATAGGATAGGATAGAGGATAGGATAGAGGATAGGATAGGATAGAGGATAGGATAGGATAGGAAGGAGGATAGGATAGGATAGAGGATAGGATAGAGGATAGGATAGAGGATTGGATAGGATAGAGGATAGGATAGGATAGTGGATAGGATAGGATAGAGGATAGGATAGGATAGCGGATGGGATAGGGTATAGGATAGGATAGGACAGAGGATAGGATAGGATAGAGGATAGGATAGGAATGAGGATAGGATTCGATAGAGGATAGGATAGGATAGAGGATAGGATAGGATAGAGGATAGGATAGGATTGAGGATAGGATAGGATAGAGGATAGGCTAGAGGATAGGATAGAGGATTGGATAGGATAGAGGATAGGATAGGACAGAGGATAGGATAGGATAGAGGATAGGATAGGAATGAGGATAGGATAGGAATGAGGATAGGATAGGATAGAGGATGGGATAGGATAGAGGATAGGATAGCATAGAGGATAGGATACGATAGAGGATAGGATAGAGGATAGGATAGAGGATAGGATAGGATAGAGGATAGGATAGGATTGAGGATAGGATTGAGGATAGGATTGAGGATAGGATAGGATAGAGGATAGGATAGAGGATAGGATAGAGGATAGGATAGGATACAGGATAGGATAGGATTGAGGATTGGATAGGATAGAGGATAGGATAGAGGATAGGATAGAGGATAGGATAGAGGATAGGATAGAGAATAGGATAGGATAGAGGATAGGATAGGAATGAGGATAGGATAGGAATGAGGATAGGATAGGATAGAGGATGGGATAGGATAGAGGATAGGATAGGATAGAGGATAGGATAGAGGATAGGATAGGATACAGGATTGGATAGGATTGAGGATAGGATAGGATAGAGGATAGGATAGAGGATAGGATAGAGGATTGGATAGGATAGAGGATAGGATAGGATAGTGGATAGGATAGGATAGAGGATAGGATAGGATAGCGGATGGGATAGGATATAGGATAGGATACGATAGTGGATAGGACAGAAGAAAGGATAGGATAGAGGATAGGATAGGATAGAGGATAGGATAGGATAGAGGATAGGATTCGATAGAGGATAGGATAGGATAGAGGATAGGATAGGATAGAGGATAGGATAGGATTGAGGATAGGATAGGATCGAGGATAGGATAGAGGATAGGATAGAGGATTGGATAGGATAGAGGATAGGATAGGACAGAGGATAGGATAGGATAGAGGATAGGATAGGAATGAGGATAGGATAGGAATGAGGATAGGATAGGATGGAGGAGGGGTAAGATAGAGGATAGGATAGCATAGAGGATAGGATACGATAGAGGATAGGATAGAGGATAGGATAGAGGATAGGATAGGATAGAGGATAGGATAGTATTGAGGATAGGATAGGATAGAGGATAGGATAGAGGATAGGATAGGATAGAGGATAGGATAGGATTGAGGATAGGATAGGATAGAGGATAGGATAGAGGATAGGATAGAGGATAGGATAGGATAGAGGATAGGATAGGATTGAGGATTGGATAGGATAGAGGATAGGATAGAGGATAGGATAGAGGATAGGATAGAGGATAGGATAGAGGATAGGATAGAGGATAGGATAGAGGATAGGATAGGAATGAGGATAGGATAGGATAGAGGATAGGATAGGAATGAGGATAGGATAGGATAGAGGATAGGATAGGATAGAGGATTGGAGTGTATAGAGGATAGGCTATAGGATTGGATAGGATAGAGGATAGGATACGATAGTGGATAGGACAGAGGAAAGGATAGGATAGAGGATAGGATAGAGGATTGGATAGAATAGGTGATATTATAGGATAGAGGGTAGGACAGGATAGCGGATAGGATAGGATATAGGATTGGATAGGGTAGAGGATAGGATAGGATGGAGGATAGGATAGGAATGAGGATAGGATAGGATAGAGGATAGGATAAGATAGAGGATCGGATAGGATCGGATAGAATATAGAATAGGATATAGGATTGGATAGGGTAGAGGATAGGATAGGATGGAGGATAGGATAGGAATGAGGATAGGATAGGATAGAGGATAGGATAAGATAGAGGATCGGATAGGATCGGATAGAATATAGAATAGGATAGAGGATTGGATAGGATAGAGGATAGGATAGGATAGAGGATAGGATAGAGGATAGGATAGAGGATAGGATAGGATAGAGGATAGGATAGGATTGAGGATTGGATAGGATAGAGGATAGGATAGAGGATAGGATAGAGGATAGGATAGAGGATAGGATAGAGGATAGGATAGGATAGGATAGAGGATAGGATAGGATAGAGGATAGGATAGGATAGAGGATAGGATAGGATAGAGGATAGGATAGGATAGAGGATAGGATAGGATAGAGGATAGGATAGGATAGAGGATAGGATAGGATAGAGGATAGGATAGGATAGAGGATAGGATAGGATAGAGGATAGGATAGGATAGAGGATAGGATAGGATAGAGGATAGGATAGGATAGAGGATAGGATAGGATAGAGGATAGGATAGGATAGAGGATTGGAGTGTATAGAGGATAGGATAGAGGATTGGAGTGTATAGAGGATAGGATATAGGATTGGACAGGATACAGGATAGGATAGGATGGAGGATAGGATAGGATAGCGGATAGGATAGGGTAGAGTATAGAATAGGATAGAGGATAGGATAGGATAGAGGATAGGATAGGAATGAGGATAGGATAGGAATGAGGATAGGATAGGATAGAGGATGGGATAGGATAGAGGATAGGATAGGATAGAGGATAGGATACGATAGATGATAGGATAGAGGATAGGATAGGATAGAGGACAGGAGACGATAGAGGATAGGATAGGATAGAGGATAGGATAGGATAGAGGATAGGATAGGATAGAGGATAGGATAGGATAGGATAGAGGATAGGATAGGATAGAGGATAGAATTGGATAGAGGATAGGATAGGATAGAGGATAGAGGATAGAGGATAGAGGATAGAGGATAGGATAGGATAGAGGATAGGATAGGATAGAGGATAGGATAGGATAGAGGATAGGATATTATAGAGGATAGGATAGGACAGAGGCTATGATAGGATAGAGGATAGGATAGGATAGAGGATAGGATAGGGGTTTGGATAGGATAGAGGATAGGAGACGATAGAGGATATGATAGGAGATTGTATAGGATAGAGGACTGGAGACGATAGATGATAGAACAGGATAGAGGATAGGATAGGATAGAGGATAGGATAGGAATGAGGATAGGATAGGATAGAGTATAGAATAGGATAGAGGATAGGATAGGATTGAGGATTGGATAGGATAGAGGAAAGGATAGGATAGGGGATTGGATAGGATGGAGGACAGGAGACGATATAGGATAGGATAGGTTAGAGGATAGGATAGGATAGGATAGAGGATAGGATAGGATAGAGGATAGGATCGGATAGAGGATAGGATAGGATAGAGGATAGCATAGGATAGAGGATAGGATAGGATAGAGGATAGGAGACGATAGAGGATAGGATAGGGGATTGGATAGCATAGAGGATAGGAGACGATAGAGGATATGATAGGGGATTGTATAGGATAGAGGGCAGGAGACGATAGAGGATAGGATAGGATAGAGGATAGGATAGGATAGGATAGAGGATAGGATAGGATACAGGATAGGATAGGATAGAGGATAGGATAGGATAGAGGATAGCATAGGATAGAGGATAGGATAGAATAGAGGATAGGATTGGATAGAGGATAGGATAGGATAGAGGATAGGATAGGATAGAGGATAGGATAGGATAGAGGATAGGATAGGATAGAGGATAGGATAGGATAGAGGATAGGATAGGATAGGAAGGAGGATAGGATAGGATAGAGGATAGGATAGCATGGAGGATAGGATAGGATAGAGGAGAGGATAGGATAGAGGATAGGATAGGATAGAGGATAGGATATGATAGAGGATAGGATAGGATAGAGGATTGGAGTGTATAGAGGATAGGATATAGGATTGGATAGGATAGAGGATATCATACGATAGTGGATAGGACAGAGGATAGGATAGGATACAGGATAGGATAGAGGATTGGATAGAATAGGTGACATTATAGGATTGAGGGTAATACAGGATAGCGGACAGGATAGGATATAGGATTGGATAGGATAGAGGATAGGATAGGATGGAGGATAGGATAGGATAGAGGATACGATAGGATAGAGGATAGGATAGGATAGAGGATTGGAGTGTATAGAGGATAGGATATAGGATTGGATAGGATAGAGGATAGGATACGATAGTGGATAGGACAGAGGATAGGATAGGATAGAGGATAGGATAGAGGATTGGATAGAATAGGTGATATTATAGGATAGAGGGTAGGACAGGATAGCGGATAGGATAGGATATAGGATTGGATAGGGTAGAGGATAGGATAGGATGGAGGATAGGATAGGAATGAGGATAGGATAGGATAGAGGATAGGATAAGATAGAGGATCGGATAGGATCGGATAGAATATAGAATAGGATAGAGGATTGGATAGGATAGAGGATAGGATAGGATAGAGGATAGGATAGAGGATAGGATAGAGGATAGGATAGAGGATAGGATAGAGGATAGGATAGGATAGAGGATAGGATAGGATTGAGAATTGGATAGGATAGAGGATAGGATAGAGGATAGGATAGAGGATAGGATAGAGGATAGGATAGAGGATAGGATAGAGGATAGGATAGAGGATAGGATAGGAATGAGGATAGGATAGGATAGAGGATAGGATAGGATAGAGGATAGGATAGGATAGAGGATAGGATAGGATAGAGGATAGGATAGGATAGAGGATAGGATAGGATAGAGGATAGGATAGGATAGAGGATAGGATAGGATAGAGGATAGGATAGGATAGAGGATAGGATAGGATAGAGGACAGGAGACGATAGAGGATAGGATAGGATAGAGGATAGGATAGGATAGGATAGAGGATAGAATTGGATAGAGGATAGGATAGGATAGAGGATAGAGGATAGAGGATAGAGGATAGAGGATAGGATAGGATAGAGGATAGGATAGGATAGAGGATAGGATAGGATAGACGATAGGATAGGATAGAGGATAGGATATCATAGAGGATAGGATAGGATAGAGGATAGGATAGGATAGAGGATAGGATAGGATAGAGGATAGGATAGGATAGAGGATAGGATAGGATAGATGATAGGATAGGATAGAGGATAGGATAGGATAGAGGATAGGATAGGATAGAGGATTGGAGTGTATAGAGGATAGGATATAGGATTGGACAGGATACAGGATAGGATAGGATGGAGGATAGGATAGGATAGCGGATAGGATAGGGTAGAGTATAGAATAGGATAGAGGATAGGATAGGATAGAGGATAGGATAGGATAGAGGATAGGATAGAGGATAGGATAGGGGATGGATAGGATAGTTGATACGATAGGATAGAGAATAGGATAGGGGATTGGATAGGATACAGGATAGGATAGGATAGGATAGAGAATAGGATAGGATAGTGGATAATATAGGATAAAGGAGACCATAGACGATAAGATAGGATAGAGGATAGGATACGATAGAGGATAGGATAGGATAGCGGATAGGATAGGATAGAGGATAGGATAGGATAGAGGATAGGATAGGATAGAGGATAGGATAGGATAGAGGATAGGATAGGATAGAGGATAGGATAGGATAGAGGATAGGATAGGATAGAGGATTGGAGTGTATAGAGGATAGGATAGAGGATTGGAGTGTATAGAGGATAGGATATAGGATTGGACAGGATACAGGATAGGATAGGATGGAGGATAGGATAGGATAGCGGATAGGATAGGGTAGAGTATAGAATAGGATAGAGGATAGGATAGGATAGAGGATAGGATAGGAATGAGGATAGGATAGGAATGAGGATAGGATAGGATAGAGGATGGGATAGGATAGAGGATAGGATAGGATAGAGGATAGGATACGATAGATGATAGGATAGAGGATAGGATAGGATAGAGGACAGGAGACGATAGAGGATAGGATAGGATAGAGGATAGGATAGGATAGAGGATAGGATAGGATAGGATAGAGGATAGGATAGGATAGAGGATAGAATTGGATAGAGGATAGGATAGGATAGAGGATAGAGGATAGAGGATAGAGGATAGGATAGGATAGAGGATAGGATAGGATAGAGGATAGGATAGGATAGAGGATAGGATAGGATAGAGGATAGGATATTATAGAGGATAGGATAGGACAGAGGCTATGATAGGATAGATGATAGGATAGGATAGAGGATAGGATAGGGGTTTGGATAGGATAGAGGATAGGAGACGATAGAGGATATGATAGGAGATTGTATAGGATAGAGGACTGGAGACGATAGATGATAGAACAGGATAGAGGATAGGATAGGATAGAGGATAGGATAGGAATGAGGATAGGATAGGATAGAGTATAGAATAGGATAGAGGATAGGATAGGATTGAGGATTGGATAGGATAGAGGAAAGGATAGGATAGGGGATTGGATAGGATGGAGGACAGGAGACGATATAGGATAGGATAGGTTAGAGGATAGGATAGGATAGGATAGAGGATAGGATAGGATAGAGGATAGGATCGGATAGAGGATAGGATAGGATAGAGGATAGCATAGGATAGAGGATAGGATAGGATAGAGGATAGGAGACGATAGAGGATAGGATAGGGGATTGGATAGCATAGAGGATAGGAGACGATAGAGGATATGATAGGGGATTGTATAGGATAGAGGGCAGGAGACGATAGAGGATAGGATAGGATAGAGGATAGGATAGGATAGGATAGAGGATAGGATAGGATACAGGATAGGATAGGATAGAGGATAGGATAGGATAGAGGATAGCATAGGATAGAGGATAGGATAGAATAGAGGATAGGATTGGATAGAGGATAGGATAGGATAGAGGATAGGATAGGATAGAGGATAGGATAGGATAGAGGATAGGATAGGATAGAGGATAGGATAGGATAGAGGATAGGATAGGATAGGAAGGAGGATAGGATAGGATAGAGGATAGGATAGCATGGAGGATAGGATAGGATAGAGGAGAGGATAGGATAGAGGATAGGATAGGATAGAGGATAGGATATGATAGAGGATAGGATAGGATAGAGGATTGGAGTGTATAGAGGATAGGATATAGGATTGGATAGGATAGAGGATATCATACGATAGTGGATAGGACAGAGGATAGGATAGGATACAGGATAGGATAGAGGATTGGATAGAATAGGTGACATTATAGGATTGAGGGTAATACAGGATAGCGGACAGGATAGGATATAGGATTGGATAGGATAGAGGATAGGATAGGATGGAGGATAGGATAGGATAGAGGATACGATAGGATAGAGGATAGGATAGGATAGAGGATTGGAGTGTATAGAGGATAGGATATAGGATTGGATAGGATAGAGGATAGGATACGATAGTGGATAGGACAGAGGATAGGATAGGATAGAGGATAGGATAGAGGATTGGATAGAATAGGTGATATTATAGGATAGAGGGTAGGACAGGATAGCGGATAGGATAGGATATAGGATTGGATAGGGTAGAGGATAGGATAGGATGGAGGATAGGATAGGAATGAGGATAGGATAGGATAGAGGATAGGATAAGATAGAGGATCGGATAGGATCGGATAGAATATAGAATAGGATAGAGGATTGGATAGGATAGAGGATAGGATAGGATAGAGGATAGGATAGAGGATAGGATAGAGGATAGGATAGAGGATAGGATAGAGGATAGGATAGGATAGAGGATAGGATAGGATAGAGGATAGGATAGGATAGAGGATAGGATAGGATAGAGGATAGGATAGGATAGAGGATAGGATAGGATAGAGGATAGGATAGGATAGAGGATAGGATAGGATAGAGGATAGGATAGGATAGAGGATTGGAGTGTATAGAGGATAGGATATAGGATTGGACAGGATACAGGATAGGATAGGATGGAGGATAGTATAGGATAGCGGATAGGATAGGGTAGAGTATAGAATAGGATAGAGGATAGGATAGGATAGAGGATAGGATAGGAATGAGGATAGGATAGGAATGAGGATAGGATAGGATAGAGGATGGGATAGGATAGAGGATAGGATAGGATAGAGGATAGGATACGATAGATGATAGGATAGAGGATAGGATAGGATTGAGAATTGGATAGGATAGAGGATAGGATAGAGGATAGGATAGAGGATAGGATAGAGGATAGGATAGAGGATAGGATAGAGGATAGGATAGAGGATAGGATAGGAATGAGGATAGGATAGGATAGAGGATAGGATAGGATAGAGGATAGGATAGGATAGAGGATAGGATAGGATAGAGGATAGGATAGGATAGAGGATAGGATAGAGGATAGGATAGGATAGAGGATAGGATAGGATAGAGGATAGGATAGGATAGAGGATAGGATAGGATAGAGGATAGGATAGGATAGAGGATAGGATAGGATAGAGGATTGGAGTGTATAGAGGATAGGATATAGGATTGGACAGGATACAGGATAGGATAGGATGGAGGATAGGATAGGATAGCGGATAGGATAGGGTAGAGTATAGAATAGGATAGAGGATAGGATAGGATAGAGGATAGGATAGGAATGAGGATAGGATAGGAATGAGGATAGGATAGGATAGAGGATGGGATAGGATAGAGGATAGGATAGGATAGAGGATAGGATACGATAGATGATAGGATAGAGGATAGGATAGGATAGAGGACAGGAGACGATAGAGGATAGGATAGGATAGAGGATAGGATAGGATAGGATAGAGGATAGAATTGGATAGAGGATAGGATAGGATAGAGGATTGGAGTGTATAGAGGATAGGATATAGGATTGGACAGGATACAGGATAGGATAGGATGGAGGATAGGATAGGATAGCGGATAGGATAGGGTAGAGTATAGAATAGGATAGAGGATAGGATAGGATAGAGGATAGGATAGGATAGAGGATAGGATAGAGGATAGGATAGGGGATGGATAGGATAGTTGATACGATAGGATAGAGAATAGGATAGGGGATTGGATAGGATACAGGATAGGATAGGATAGAGGATAGGATAGGATAGCGGATAGGATAGGATATTGGATTGGATAGGATAGAGGATAGGATAGGATAGAGGATAGGATCGGATAGCGGATAGGAATGAGGATAGGATAGGATAGAGGATAGGATAGGAATGAGGATAGGATAGGATAGAGGATAGGATAGGATAGAGGATTGGAGTGTATAGAGGATAGGCTATAGGATTGGATAGGATAGAGGATAGGATACGATAGTGGATAGGACAGAGGAAAGGATAGGATAGAGGATAGGATAGAGGATTGGATAGAATAGGTGATATTATAGGATAGAGGGTAGGACAGGATAGCGGATAGGATAGGATATAGGATTGGATAGGGTAGAGGATAGGATAGGATGGAGGATAGGATAGGAATGAGGATAGGATAGGATAGAGGATAGGACAAGATAGAGGATCGGATAGGATCGGATAGAATATAGAATAGGATATAGGATTGGATAGGGTAGAGGATAGGATAGGATGGAGGATAGGATAGGAATGAGGATAGGATAGGATAGAGGATAGGATAAGATAGAGGATCGGATAGGATCGGATAGAATATAGAATAGGATAGAGGATTGGATAGGATAGAGGATAGGATAGGATAGAGGATAGGATAGAGGATAGGATAGAGGATAGGATAGGATAGAGGATAGGATAGGATTGAGGATTGGATAGGATAGAGGATAGGATAGAGGATAGGATAGAGGATAGGATAGAGGATAGGATAGAGGATAGGATAGAGGATAGGATAGAGGATAGGATAGAGGATAGGATAGAGGATAGGATAGGATAGGATAGAGGATAGGATAGGATAGAGGATAGGATAGGATAGAGGATAGGATAGGATAGAGGATAGGATAGGATAGAGGATAGGATAGGATAGAGGATAGGATAGGATAGAGGATAGGATAGGATAGAGGATAGGATAGGATAGAGGATAGGATAGGATAGAGGATAGGATAGGATAGAGGATAGGATAGGATAGAGGATAGGATAGGATAGAGGATAGGATAGGATAGAGGATAGGATAGGAAAGAGGATAGGATAGGATAGAGGATAGGATAGGATAGAGGATAGGATAGGATAGAGGATAGGATAGGATAGAGGATAGGATAGGATTGAGGATAGGATAGGATAGAGGATAGGATAAGATAGAGGATAGGATAGGGGATTGGATTCGATAGAGGACTGGAGACGATAGATGATAGGACAGGATAGAGGATAGGATAGGATAGGATAGATGATAGGATAGGATAGAGGATAGGATAAGATAGAGGATTGGATAGGATCGGATAGAATATAGAATAGGATAGAGGATAGGATAGGATAGAGGATAGGATAGGATAGAGGATAGGATAGGATAGAGGATAGGATAGGATAGAGGATAGGATAAGATAGAGGATAGGATAGGGGATTGGATTCGATAGAGGACTGGAGACGATAGATGATAGGACAGGATAGAGGATAGGATAGGATAGGATAGATGATAGGATAGGATAGAGGATAGGATAAGATAGAGGATTGGATAGGATCGGATAGAATATAGAATAGGATAGAGGATAGGATAGGATAGAGGATAGGATAGGATAGAGGATAGGATAGGATAGAGGATAGGATAGGATAGAGGATAGGATAGGATAGAGGATAGGATAGGATAGAGGATAGGATAGGATAGAGGATAGGATAGGATAGAGGATAGGATACGATAGATGATAGGATAGAGGATAGGATAGGATAGAGGACAGGAGACGATAGAGGATAGGATAGGATAGAGGATAGGATAGGATAGAGGATAGGATAGGATAGGATAGAGGATAGGATAGGATAGAGGATAGAATTGGATAGAGGATAGGATAGGATAGAGGATAGAGGATAGAGGATAGAGGATAGGATAGGATAGAGGATAGGATAGGATAGAGGATAGGATTGGATAGAGGATAGGATAGGATAGAGGATAGGATATTATAGAGGATAGGATAGGACAGAGGCTATGATAGGATAGAGGATAGGATAGGATAGAGGATAGGATAGGGGTTTGGATAGGATAGAGGATAGGAGACGATAGAGGATATGATAGGAGATTGTATAGGATAGAGGACTGGAGACGATAGATGATAGAACAGGATAGAGGATAGGATAGGATAGAGGATAGGATAGGAATGAGGATAGGATAGGATAGAGTATAGAATAGGATAGAGGATAGGATAGGATTGAGGATTGGATAGGATAGAGGAAAGGATAGGATAGGGGATTGGATAGGATGGAGGACAGGAGACGATATAGGATAGGATAGGTTAGAGGATAGGATAGGATAGGATAGAGGATAGGATAGGATAGAGGATAGGATCGGATAGAGGATAGGATAGGATAGAGGATAGCATAGGATAGAGGATAGGATAGGATAGAGGATAGGAGACGATAGAGGATAGGATAGGGGATTGGATAGCATAGAGGATAGGAGACGATAGAGGATATGATAGGGGATTGTATAGGATAGAGGGCAGGAGACGATAGAGGATAGGATAGGATAGAGGATAGGATAGGATAGGATAGAGGATAGGATAGGATACAGGATAGGATAGGATAGAGGATAGGATAGGATAGAGGACAGCATAGGATAGAGGATAGGATAGAATAGAGGATAGGATTGGATAGAGGATAGGATAGGATAGAGGATAGGATAGGATAGAGGATAGGATAGGATAGAGGATAGGATAGGATAGAGGATAGGATAGGATAGAGGATAGGATAGGATAGAGGATAGGATAGGATAGAGGATAGGATAGGATAGGAAGGAGGATAGGATAGGATAGAGGATAGGATAGCATGGAGGATAGGATAGGATAGAGGAGAGGATAGGATAGAGGATAGGATAGGATAGAGGATAGGATATGATAGAGGATAGGATAGGATAGAGGATTGGAGTGTATAGAGGATAGGATATAGGATTGGATAGGATAGAGGATATCATACGATAGTGGATAGGACAGAGGATAGGATAGGATACAGGATAGGATAGAGGATTGGATAGAATAGGTGACATTATAGGATTGAGGGTAATACAGGATAGCGGACAGGATAGGATATAGGATTGGATAGGATAGAGGATAGGATAGGATGGAGGATAGGATAGGATAGAGGATACGATAGGATAGAGGATAGGATAGGATAGAGGATTGGAGTGTATAGAGGATAGGATATAGGATTGGATAGGATAGAGGATAGGATACGATAGTGGATAGGACAGAGGATAGGATAGGATAGAGGATAGGATAGAGGATTGGATAGAATAGGTGATATTATAGGATAGAGGGTAGGACAGGATAGCGGATAGGATAGGATATAGGATTGGATAGGGTAGAGGATAGGATAGGATGGAGGATAGGATAGGAATGAGGATAGGATAGGATAGAGGATAGGATAAGATAGAGGATCGGATAGGATCGGATAGAATATATAATAGGATAGAGGATTGGATAGGATAGAGGATAGGATAGGATAGAGGATAGGATAGAGGATAGGATAGAGGATAGGATAGAGGATAGGATAGAGGATAGGATAGGATAGAGGATAGGATAGGATTGAGAATTGGATAGGATAGAGGATAGGATAGAGGATAGGATAGAGGATAGGATAGAGGATAGGATAGAGGATAGGATAGAGGATAGGATAGGAATGAGGATAGGATAGGATAGAGGATAGGATAGGATAGAGGATAGGATAGGATAGAGGATAGGATAGGATAGAGGATAGGATAGGATAGAGGATAGGATAGGATAGAGGATAGGATAGGATAGAGGATAGGATAGGATAGAGGATAGGATAGGATAGAGGATAGGATAGGATAGAGGATAGGATAGGATAGAGGATAGGATAGGATAGAGGATAGGATAGGATAGAGGATAGGATAGGATAGAGGATAGGATAGGATAGAGGATTGGAGTGTATAGAGGATAGGATATAGGATTGGACAGGATACAGGATAGGATAGGATGGAGGATAGGATAGGATAGCGGATAGGATAGGGTAGAGTATAGAATAGGATAGAGGATAGGATAGGATAGAGGATAGGATAGGAATGAGGATAGGATAGGAATGAGGATAGGATAGGATAGAGGATGGGATAGGATAGAGGATAGGATAGGATAGAGGATAGGATACGATAGATGATAGGATAGAGGATAGGATAGGATAGAGGACAGGAGACGATAGAGGATAGGATAGGATAGAGGATAGGATAGGATAGGATAGAGGATAGAATTGGATAGAGGATAGGATAGGATAGAGGATAGAGGATAGAGGATAGAGGATAGAGGATAGAGGATAGGATAGAGGATAGGATAGGATAGAGGATAGGATAGGATAGACGATAGGATAGGATAGAGGATAGGATATCATAGAGGATAGGATAGGATAGAGGATAGGATAGGATAGAGGATAGGATAGGATAGAGGATAGGATAGGATAGAGGATAGGATAGGATAGATGATAGGATAGGATAGAGGATAGGATAGGATAGAGGATAGGATAGGATAGAGGATTGGAGTGTATAGAGGATAGGATATAGGATTGGACAGGATACAGGATAGGATAGGATGGAGGATAGGATAGGATAGCGGATAGGATAGGGTAGAGTATAGAATAGGATAGAGGATAGGATAGGATAGAGGATAGGATAGGATAGAGGATAGGATAGAGGATAGGATAGGGGATGGATAGGATAGTTGATACGATAGGATAGAGAATAGGATAGGGGATTGGATAGGATACAGGATAGGATAGGATAGGATAGAGAATAGGATAGGATAGTGGATAATATAGGATAAAGGAGACCATAGACGATAAGATAGGATAGAGGATAGGATACGATAGAGGATAGGATAGGATAGCGGATAGGATAGGATATTGGATTGGATAGGATAGAGGATAGGATAGGATAGAGGATAGGATCGGATAGCGGATAGAATAGGATATAGGATTGGATAGGATGAAGGATAGGATAGGATAGAGGATAGAGGATAGGATAGAGGATAGAGGATAGGATAGGATAGAGGATAGGATAGGATAGAGGATAGGATAGGATAGAGGATAGGATAGGATTGAGGATTGGATAGGATAGAGGAAAGGATAGGATAGGGGATTGGATAGGATGGAGGACAGGAGACGATATGGGATAGGATAGGATAGAGGATAGGATAGGATAGGATAGAGGATAGGATAGGATAGAGGATAGGATCGGATAGAGGATAGGATAGGATAGAGGATAGCATAGGATAGAGGATAGGATAGGACAGAGGATAGGAGACGATAGAGGATAGGATAGGGGATTGGATAGCATAGAGGATAGGAGACGATAGAGGATATGATAGGGGATTGTATAGGATAGAGGACAGGAGACGATAGAGGATAGGATAGGATAGAGGATAGGATAGGATAGGATGGAGGATAGGATAGGATAGAGGATAGGATAGGATAGAGGATAGGATAGGATAGAGGATAGGATAGGATAGCGCATAGGATATGGTAGAGTATAGAATAGGATAGAGGATAGGATAGGATAGAGGATAGGATAGGAATGAGGATAGGATAGGATAGAGGATAGGATAGGATAGAGGATATGATAGGATAGAGGATAGGATAGGATAGAGGATAGGATAGGATAGAGGATAGGATAGGATAGAGGATAGGATAGGATTGAGGATAGGATAGGATAGAGGATAGGATAAAGGATAGGATAGAGGATAGGATAGGGGATAGGGTAGAGGATTGGATAGGATAGAGGATAGGATAGGATAGAGGATAGGATCGGATAGCGGATAGAATAGGATATAGGATTGGATAGGATGAAGGATAGGATAGGATAGAGGATAGGATAGGATAGAGGATAGGATAGGATAGAGGATAGGATAGGATAGAGGATAGGATAGGATAGAGGATAGGATAGGATAGAGGATAGGATAGGATAGGGGATAGGATAGGATAGAGGATAGGATAGGATAGAGGATAGGATAGGATTGAGGATAGGATAGGATCGAGGATAGGATAAAGGATAGGATAGAGGATAGGATAGGGGATAGGATAGAGGATTGGATAGGATAGAGGATAGGATAGGATAGAGGATAGGATCGGATAGCGGTTAGGATAGGGGATTGGATAGGATAGAGGATAGAATAGGATAGAGGATAGGATAGGATCGGATAGAGCATAGTATAGGGGATTGGATAGGATAGCATAGCGGATAGGATTGGGTAGAGTATAGAATAGTATGGAGGATAGGATAGAATAGAGGATAGGATAAGATAGATACTCGGATATGATCGGATAGAACATAGAATAGGATAGAGGATAATATAGGATAGAAGATAGGATGGGATAGAGGATAGGATAGGATAGAGGATGGGATAGAGGATAGGATAGGATAGAGGATAGGATAGGATAGAGGATAGGATAGGATAGGGGATAGGATAGGATAGAGGATAGGATAGGATAGAGGATTGGATAGGATAGAGGAAAGGATAGGATAGGGGATTGGATAGGATAGAGGATTGGATAGGATAGAGGAAAGGATAGGATAGGGGATTGGATAGGATAGAGGATAGGAGACGATAGAGGATATGATAGAGGATAGTATAGGATAGAGGACAGGAGACGATAGAGGATAGGATAGGATAGAGGATAGTATACGATAGTGGATAGGATAGAGGATAGGATAGGATAGCGGATGGGATAGGATATAGGATAGGATAGGATAGAGGATAGGATAGGATAGAGGATAGGATAGGATAGAGGATAGGATAGGATAGAGGATAGGATAGGATAGAGGATAGGATAGGATAGAGGATAGGATAGGATAGAGGATAGGATAGGATAGCGGATAGGATATGGTAGAGTATATAATAGGATAGAGGATAGGATAGGATAGAGGATAGGATAGGAATGAGGATAGGATAGGATAGAGGATAGGATAAGATAGAGGATCGGATAGGATCGGATAGAATATAGAATAGGATAGAGGATAGGATAGGATAGAGGATAGGATAGGATAGAGGATAGGATAGGATAGAGGATAGGATAGGATAGAGGATACGATAGGATAGAGGATAGGATAGGAATGAGGATAGGATAGGATAGAGGATGGGATAGGATAGAGGATAGGATAGGATAGAGGATAGGATACGATAGAGGATAGGATAGAGGATAGGATAGGATAGAGGATTGGATAGGATTGAGGATAGGATAGGATAGAGGATAGGATAGAGGATTGGATAGGATAGAGGATAGGATAGGATGGAGGATAGGATAGGATAGCGGATAGGATAGGGTAGAGTATAGAATAGGATAGAGGAGAGGATAGGATAGAGGATAGGATAGGAATGAGGATAGGATAGGAATGAGGATAGGATAGGATAGAGGATGGGATAGGATAGAGGATAGGATAGGATAGAGGATAGGATACGATAGAGGATAGGATAGAGGATAGGATAGGATAGAGGATTGGATAGGATTGAGGATAGGATAGGATAGAGGATAGGATAGAGGATTGGATAGGATAGAGGATAGGATAGGATAGAGGATAGGATAGGATAGAGGATAGGATAGGATAGCGGATGGGATAGGATATAGGATAGGATAGGATAGAGGATAGGATAGGAATGAGGATAGGATAGGACAGAGGATAGGAGACGATAGAGGATAGGATAGGGGATTGGATAGCATAGAGGATAGGAGACGATAGAGGATATGATAGGGGATTGTATAGGATAGAGGACAGGAGACGATAGAGGATAGGATAGGATAGAGGATAGGATAGGATAGGATAGAGGATAGGATAGGATAGAGGATAGGATAGGATAGAGGATAGGATAGGATAGAGGATAGGATAGGATAGCGGATAGGATATGGTAGAGTATAGAATAGGATAGAGGATAGGATAGGATAGAGGATAGGATAGGAATGAGGATAGGATAGGATAGAGGATAGGATATGATAGAGGATCGGATAGGATCGGATAGAATATAGAATAGGATAGAGGATAGGATACGATAGAGGATAGGATAGGATAGAGGATAGGATAGGATAGAGGATAGGATAGGATAGAGGATAGGATAGGATAGAGGATAGGATAGGATAGAGGATAGGATAGGATTGAGGATAGGATAGGATAGAGGATAGGATAAAGGATAGGATAGAGGATAGGATAGGGGATAGGATAGAGGATTGGATAGGATAGAAAATAGGATAGGATAGAGGATAGGATCGGATAGCGGATGGAATAGGATATAGGATTGGATAGGATGAAGGATAGGATAGGATAGAGGATAGGATAGGATAGAGGATAGGATCGGATAGAGGATAGGATAGGATAGAGGATAGGATAGGATAGAGGATAGGATAGGATTGAGGATTGGATAGGATAGAGGAAAGGATAGGATAGGGGATTGGATAGGATGGAGGACAGGAGACGACAGAGGATAGGATAGGATAGAGGATAGGATAGGATAGGATAGAGGATAGGATAGGATAGAGGATAGGATCGGATAGCGGTTAGGATAGGGGATTGGATAGGATAGAGGATAGAATAGGATAGAGGCTAATATAGGATAGAGGATAGGATGGGATAGAGGATAGGATAGGATAGAGGATGGGATAGAGGATAGTATAGGATAGAGGACAGGAGACGATAGAGGATAGGATAGGATAGAGGATAGTATACGATAGTGGATAGGATAGAGGATAGGATAGGATAGCGGATGGGATAGTATATAGGATAGGATAGGATAGAGGATAGGATAGGACAGAGGACAGGAGACGATAGAGGATAGGATAGGGGATTGGATAGTATAGAGGATAGGAGACGATAGAGGATATGATAGGGGATTGTATAGGATAGAGGGCAGGAGACGATAGAGGATAGGATAGGATAGAGGATAGGATAGGATAGGATAGAGGATAGGATAAGATAGAGGATCGGATAGGATCGGATAGAATATAGAATAGGATAGAGGATAGGATAGGATAGAGGATAGGATAGGATAGAGGATAGGATAGGATAGAGGATAGGATAGGATAGAGTATAGGATAGGATTGAGGATTGGATAGGATAGAGGAAAGGATAGGATAGGGGATTGGATAGGATGGAGGACAGGAGACGATAGAGGATAGGATAGGATAGAGGATAGGATAGGATAGGATAGAGGATAGGATAGGATAGAGGATAGGATCGGATAGCGGTTAGGATAGGGGATTGGATAGGATAGAGGATAGAATAGGATAGAGGATAGGATAGGATCGGATAGAGCATAGTATAGGGGATTGGATAGGATAGCATAGCGGATAGGATTGGGTAGAGTATAGAATAGTATGGAGGATAGGATAGAATAGAGGATAGGATAAGATAGATACTCGGATATGATCGGATAGAACATAGAATAGGATAGAGGATAATATAGGATAGAAGATAGGATGGGATAGAGGATAGGATAGGATAGAGGATGGGATAGAGGATAGGATAGGATAGAGGATAGGATAGGATAGAGGATAGGATAGGATAGGGGATAGGATAGGATAGAGGATAGGATAGGATAGAGGATTGGATAGGATAGAGGAAACGATAGGATAGGGGATTGGATAGGATAGAGGATTGGATAGGATAGAGGAAAGGATAGGATAGGGGATTGGATAGGATAGAGGATAGGAGACGATAGAGGATATGATAGAGGATAGTATAGGATAGAGGACAGGAGACGATAGAGGATAGGATAGGATAGAGGATAGTATACGATAGTGGATAGGATAGAGGATAGGATAGGATAGCGGATGGGATAGGATATAGGATAGGATAGGATAGAGGATAGGATAGGATAGAGGATAGGATAGGATAGAGGATAGGATATGATAGAGGATAGGATAGGATAGAGGATGGGATAGGATAGAGGATAGGATAGGATAGAGGATAGGATAGGATCGGATAGAATATAGAATAGGATAGAGGATAGGATAGGATAGAGGATAGGATAGGATAGAGGATAGGATAGGATAGAGGATAGGATAGGATAGAGGATAGGATAGGATAGAGGATACGATAGGATAGAGGATAGGATAGGAATGAGGATAGGATAGGATAGAGGATGGGATAGGATAGAGGATAGGATAGGATAGAGGATAGGATACGATAGAGGATAGGATAGAGGATAGGATAGGATAGAGGATTGGATAGGATTGAGGATAGGATAGGATAGAGGATAGGATAGAGGATTGGATAGGATAGAGGATAGGATAGGATGGAGGATAGGATAGGATAGCGGATAGGATAGGGTAGAGTATAGAATAGGATAGAGGAGAGGATAGGATAGAGGATAGGATAGGAATGAGGATAGGATAGGAATGAGGATAGGATAGGATAGAGGATGGGATAGGATAGAGGATAGGATAGGATAGAGGATAGGATACGATAGAGGATAGGATAGAGGATAGGATAGGATAGAGGATTG
This sequence comes from Halictus rubicundus, assembly GCF_050948215.1. NCBI lineage: Eukaryota > Metazoa > Arthropoda > Insecta > Hymenoptera > Halictidae > Halictus > Halictus rubicundus. The sequence goes on from NW_027488700.1 coordinate 402,988, forward strand.
GATAGGATTGAGGATAGGATAGGATAGAGGATAGGATAGAGGATTGGATAGGATAGAGGATAGGATAGGATAGAGGATAGGATAGGATAGAGGATAGGATAGGATAGCGGATGGGATAGGATATAGGATAGGATAGGATAGAGGATAGGATAGGAATGAGGATAGGATAGGATTGAGGATAGGATAGGATAGAGGATAGGATAAAGGATAGGATAGAGGATAGGATAGGGGATAGGATAGAGGATTGGATAGGATAGAAAATAGGATAGGATAGAGGATAGGATCGGATAGCGGATGGAATAGGATATAGGATTGGATAGGATGAAGGATAGGATAGGATAGAGGATAGGATAGGATAGAGGATAGGATAGGATAGAGGATAGGATAGGATAGAGGATAGGATAGGATAGAGGATAGGATAGGATTGAGGATTGGATAGGATAGAGGAAAGGATAGGATAGGGGATTGGATAGGATGGAGGACAGGAGACGATAGAGGATAGGATAGGATAGAGGATAGGATAGGATAGGATAGAGGATAGGATAGGATAGAGGATAGGATAGGATAGCGGTTAGGATAGGGGATTGGATAGGATAGAGGATAGAATAGGATAGAGGCTAATATAGGATAGAGGATAGGATGGGATAGAGGATAGGATAGGATAGAGGATGGGATAGAGGATAGTATAGGATAGAGGACAGGAGACGATAGAGGATAGGATAGGATAGAGGATAGTATACGATAGTGGATAGGATAGAGGATAGGATAGGATAGCGGATGGGATAGTATATAGGATAGGATAGGATAGAGGATAGGATAGGACAGAGGACAGGAGACGATAGAGGATAGGATAGGGGATTGGATAGTATAGAGGATAGGAGACGATAGAGGATATGATAGGGGATTGTATAGGATAGAGGGCAGGAGACGATAGAGGATAGGATAGGATAGAGGATAGGATAGGATAGGATAGAGGATAGGATAGGATAGAGGATAGGATAGGATAGAGGATAGGATAGGATAGAGGATAGCATAGGATAGAGGATAGGATAGGATAGAGGATAGGATTGGATAGAGGATAGGATAGGATAGAGGATAGGATAGGATAGAGGATAGGATAGGATAGAGGATAGGATATTATAGAGGATAGGATAGGATAGAGGATAGGATAGGATAGAGGATTGGAGTGTATAGAGGATAGGATATAGGATTGGATAGGATAGAGGATATTATACGATAGTGGATAGGACAGAGGATAGGATAGGATAGAGGATAGGATAGAGGATTGGATAGGATAGAGGATAGGATAGGATGGAGGATAGGATAGGATAGCGGATAGGATAGGGTAGAGTATAGAATAGGATAGAGGAGAGGATAGGATAGAGGATAGGATAGGAATGAGGATATGATAGGAATGAGTATAGGATCGGATAGAGGATGGGATAGGATAGAGGATAGGATAGGATAGAGGATAGGATACGATAGAGGATAGGATAGAGGATAGGATAGGATAGAGGATTGGATAGGATTGAGGATAGGATAGGATAGAGGATAGGATAGAGTATTGGATAGGATAGAGGATAGGATCGGATAGCGGTTAGGATAGGGGATTGGATAGGATAGAGGATAGAATAGGATAGAGGATAGGATAGGATCGGATAGAGCATAGTATTGGGGATTTTATAGGATAGCATAGCGGATAGGATTGGGTAGAGTATAGAATAGTATGGAGGATAGGATAGAATAGAGGATAGGATAAGATAGATACTCGGATATGATCGGATAGAACATAGAATAGGATAGAGGCTAATATAGGATAGAGGATAGGATGGGATAGAGGATAGGATAGGATAGAGGATGGTATAGAGGATAGGATAGGACAGAGGACAGGAGACGATAGAGGATAGGATAGGGGATTGGATAGTATAGAGGATAGGAGACGATAGAGGATATGATAGGGGATTGTATAGGATAGAGGGCAGGAGACGATAGAGGATAGGATAGGATAGAGGATAGGATAGGATAGGATAGAGGATAGGATAGGATAGAGGATAGGATAGGATAGAGGATAGGATAGGATAGAGGATAGCATACGATAGAGGATAGGATAGGATAGAGGATAGGATTGGATAGAGGATAGGATACGATAGAGGATAGGATAGGATAGAGGATAGGATAGGATAGAGGATAGGATATTATAGAGGATAGGATAGGATAGAGGATAGGATAGGATAGAGGATTGGAGTGTATAGAGGATAGGATATAGGATTGGATAGGATAGAGGATATTATACGATAGTGGATAGGACAGAGGATAGGATAGGATAGAGGATAGGATAGAGGATTGGATAGGATAGAGGATAGGATAGGATGGAGGATAGGATAGGATAGCGGATAGGATAGGGTAGAGTATAGAATAGGATAGAGGAGAGGATAGGATAGAGGATAGGATAGGATAGAGGATAGGATAGGAATGAGGATAGGATAGGAATGAGTATAGGATAGGATAGAGGATGGGATAGGATAGAGGATAGGATAGGATAGAGGATAGGATATGATAGAGGATAGGATAGAGGATAGGATAGGATAGAGGATTGGATAGGATTGAGGATAGGATAGAATAGAGGATAGGATAAGATAGATACTCGGATATGATCGGATAGAACATAGAATAGGATAGAGGATAATATAGGATAGAGGATAGGATGGGATAGAGGATAGGATAGGATAGAGGATGGGATAGAGGATAGGATAGGATAGAGGATAGGATAGGATAGAGGATAGGATAGGATAGAGGATAGGATAGGATAGAGGATAGGATAGGATAGAGGATAGGATAGGATAGAGGATAGGATAGGATAGAGCATAGGATAGGATAGAGGATAGGATATTATAGAGGATTGGATAGGATAGAGGAAAGGATAGGATAGGGGATTGGATAGGATAGAGGATAGGAGACGATAGATGATATGATAGAGGATAGTATAGGATAGAGGACAGGAGACGATAGAGGATAGGATAGGATAGAGGATAGTATACGATAGTGGATAGGATAGAGGATAGGATAGGATAGAGGATAGGATGGGATAGAGGATAGGATAGGATAGCGGATGGGATAGGATATAGGATAGGATAGGATAGAGGATAGGATAGGATAGAGGATAGGATAGGATAGAGGATAGGATAGGATAGGATAGAGGATAGGATCGGATAGCGGTTAGGATAGGGGATTGGATAGGATAGAGGATAGAATAGGATAGAGGATAGGATAGGATCGGATAGAGCATAGTATAGGGGATTGGATAGGATAGCATAGCGGACAGGATTGGGTAGAGTATAGAATAGTATGGAGGATAGGATAGAATAGAGGATAGGATAAGATAGATACTCGGATATGATCGGATAGAACATAGAATAGGATAGAGGCTAATATAGGATAGAGGATAGGATGGGATAGAGGATAGGATAGGATAGTGGATGGTATAGAGGATAGGATAGGACAGAGGACAGGAGACGATAGAGGATAGGATAGGGGATTGGATAGTATAGAGGATAGGAGACGATAGAGGATATGATAGGGGATTGTATAGGATAGAGGATAGGATAGGATAGAGGATAGGATAGGATAGAGGATAGGATAGGATAGAGGATAGGATAGGATAGAGCATAGGATAGGATAGAGGATAGGATATTATAGAGGATTGGATATGATAGAGGATAGGATAGGATAGAGGATTGGAGTGTATAGAGGATAGGATATAGGATTGGATAGGATAGAGGATATTATACGATAGTGGATAGGACAGAGGATAGGATAGGATAGAGGATAGGATAGAGGATTGGATAGGATAGAGGATAGGATAGGATGGAGGATAGGATAGGATAGCGGATAGGATAGGGTAGAGTATAGAATAGGATAGAGGAGAGGATAGGATAGAGGATAGGATAGGAATGAGGATAGGATAGGAATGAGTATAGGATAGGATAGAGGATGGGATAGGATAGAGGATAGGATAGGATAGAGGATAGGATACGATAGAGGATAGGATAGAGGATAGGATAGGATAGAGGATAGGATAGGATAGAGCATAGGATAGGATAGAGGATAGGATATTATAGAGGATTGGATAGGATAGAGGAAAGGATAGGATAGGGGATTGGATAGGATAGAGGATAGGAGACGATAGATGATATGATAGAGGATAGTATAGGATAGAGGACAGGAGACGATAGAGGATAGGATAGGATAGAGGATAGTATACGATAGTGGATAGGATAGAGGATAGGATAGGATAGCGGATGGGATAGGATATAGGATAGGATAGGATAGAGGATAGGATAGGAATGAGGATAGGATAGGACAGAGGACAGGAGACGATAGAGGATAGGATAGGGGATTGGATAGTATAGAGGATAGGAGACGATAGAGGATATGATAGGGGATTGTATAGGATAGAGGGCAGGAGACGATAGAGGATAGGATAGGATAGAGGATAGGATAGGATAGGATAGAGGATAGGATAGGATAGAGGATAGGATATGATAGAGGATCGGATAGGATCGGATAGAATATAGAATAGGATAGAGGATAGGATAGAATAGAGGATAGGATAGGATAGAGGATAGGATAGGATAGAGGATAGGATAGAGGATAGGATAGGATAGAGGATAGGATAGGATAGAGGATAGGATAGGATAGAGGATAGGATAGGATAGAGGATAGGATAGGATAGAGGATAGGATAGGATAGAGGATAGGATAGGATAGAGGATAGGATAGGATAGAGGATAGGATAGGATAGAGGATAGGATAGGATAGAGGATAGGATAGGATAGAGGATAGGATAGGATCGAGGATAGGATAGGATAGAGGATAGGATATGATAGAGGATCGGATAGGATCGGATAGAATATAGAATAGGATAGAGGATAGGATAGGATAGAGGATAGGATAGGATAGAGGATAGGATAGGATAGAGGATAGGATAGGATAGAGGATAGGATAGGATAGAGGATAGGATAGGATAGAGGATAGGATAGGATAGAGGATAGGATAGGATAGAGGATAGGATAGGATAGAGGATAGGATAGGATAGAGGATAGGATAGGATAGAGGATAGGATAGGATAGAGGATAGGATAGGATAGAGGATAGGATAGGATAGAGGATAGGATAGGATAGAGGATAGGATAGGATAGAGGATAGGATAGGATAGAGGATAGGATAGGATAGAGGATAGGATAGGATAGAGGATAGGATAGGATTGAGGATATAATAGGATAGAGGATAGGATAAAGGATAGGATAGAGGATAGGATAGGGTATAGGATAGAGGATTGGATAGGATAGAGGATAGGATAGGATAGAGGATAGGATCGGATAGCGGATAGAATAGGATATAGGATTGGATAGGATGAAGGATAGGATAGGATAGAGGATAGGATAGGATACAGGATAGGATAGGATAGAGGATAGGATAGGATAGAGGATAGGATAGGATTGAGGATTGGATAGGATAGAGGAAAGGATAGGATAGGGGATTGGATAGGATGGAGGACAGGAGACGATAGAGGATAGGATAGGATAGAGGATAGGATAGGATAGGATAGAGGATAGGATAGGATAGAGGATAGGATCGGATAGCGGTTAGGATAGGGGATTGGATAGGATAGAGGATAGAATAGGATAGAGGATAGGATAGGATCGGATAGAGCATAGTATAGGGGATTGGATAGGATAGCATAGCGGATAGGATTGGATAGGATAGAGGATAGAATAGGATAGAGGATAGGATAGGATCGGATAGAGCATAGTATAGGGGATTGGATAGGATAGCATGGCGGATAGGATTGGGTAGAGTATAGAATAGTATGGAGGATAGGATAGAATAGAGGATAGGATAAGATAGATACTCGGATATGATCGGATAGAACATAGAATAGGATAGAGGATAATATAGGATAGAGGATAGGATGGGATAGAGGATAGGATAGGATAGAGGATGGGATAGAGGATAGGATAGGATAGAGGATAGGATAGGATAGAGGATAGGATAGGATAGAGGATAGGATAGGATAGAGGATAGGATAGGATCGGATAGAGCATAGTATAGGGGATTGGATAGGATAGCATGGCGGATAGGATTGGGTAGAGTATAGAATAGTATGGAGGATAGGATAGAATAGAGGATAGGATAAGATAGATACTCGGATATGATCGGATAGAACATAGAATAGGATAGAGGATAATATAGGATAGAGGATAGGATGGGATAGAGGATAGGATAGGATAGAGGATGGGATAGAGGATAGGATAGGATAGAGGATAGGATAGGATAGAGGATAGGATAGGATAGTGGATAGGATAGGATAGAGGATAGGATAGGATAGAGGATAGGATAGGAATGAGGATAGGATAGGATAGAGGATAGGATAGAGGATTGGATAGGATAGAGGATAGGATAGGATAGCGGATGGGATAGGATATAGGATAGGATAGAGGATAGGATAGGATAGAGGATAGGATAAGATAGAGGATAGCATAGGATGGAATATACGATAGGATATAGAATAGGATACGATAGAGTATAGGACATAGGATTAGATAGGATAGAGGATAGGATATGATAGAGGATAGGATAGGATAGAGGATAGGATAGGGGATGGATAGGATAGTTGATAGGATAGGATAGAGAATAGGATAGGGGATTGGATAGGATAGAGGATAGGATAGGATAGGATAGAGAATAGGATAGGATAGTGGATACTATAGGATAAAGGAGGCCATAGACGATAAGATAGGATAGAGGATAGGATAGGATAGAGGATAGGATAGGATAGGGGATAGGATAGGGTAGAGTATAGAATAGGATGGAGGATAGGATAGGATAGAGGATAGGATAGGAATGAGGATAGGATAGGATAGAGGATAGGATAAGATAGAGGATCGGATAGGATCGGATAGAATATAGAATAGGATAGAGGATAGGATAGGATAGAGGATAGGATAGGATAGAGGATAGGATAGGATAGGATAGAATATAGGATAGGATAGAGGGTACGATATTATAGAGGATATTATAGGATAGAGGAAACGATAGGGTATTGGATAGGATAGAGCATAGGATAAAGAATAGGATAGGATAGAGGATAGGATAGGGGATTGGATAGCATACGGGATTGGATAGGATAGAGGATAGGATACGATAGAGGATAGGATAGGATAGAGGATAGGATAGGGGATTGGATAGGATAGAGTATAGGATAGGATAGGATAGAGGATACGATATTATAGAGGATAGGATCGGATAGAGGATAGGATAGGGGATTGGATAGGATAGAGGAAAGGATAGGATAGAGGATAGGATAGGATAGCGGATAGGATAGGGGATTGGATAGGATAGAGAATAGGATAGGATGGATGATATTAAGGATAGAGGAAAGGATAGGATAGAGGATTGGGTAGGTGATTGGATAGGATAGAGGATAGGATAGGATAGAGGATAGTATAGGATAGAGGATAGGATAGGATAGAGGATAGGATAGGATAGGATAGAGGATAGCATAGGATAGAGGAGACGATAGGATAGAGGATAGGATAGGATAGAGGATACGATAGGATAGAGGATATGATAGGATAGGATAGAGGATAGGATAGGATCGAGGATTGGATTGGATAGAGGATAGGATATAGGATTGGATAGGATAGAGCATAGGATACGATAGTGGATAGGATAGAGGATAGGATAGGATAGAGGATAGGATCGGATAGCGGTTAGGATAGGGGATTGGATAGGATACGATAGTGGATAGGAAAGAGGATAGCATAGGATAGAGGATAGGATAGAGGATAGGATAGGATAGAGGATAGGATAGGAATGAGGATAGGATAGGATAGAGGATAGGATAAGATAGATACTCGGATAGGATCGGATAGAACATAGAATAGGATAGAGGATAATATAGGATAGAGGATAGGATAGGATAGAGGATTGGATAGGATAGAGGAAAGGATAGGATAGGGGATTGGATAGGATAGAGGATAGGAGACGATAGAGGATATGATAGAGGATAGTATAGGATAGAGGACAGGAGACGATAGAGGATAGGATAGGATAGAGGATAGTATACGATAGTGGATAGGATAGAGGATAGGATAGGATAGCGGATGGGATAGGATATAGGATAGGATAGGATAGAGGATAGGATAGGATAGAGGATAGGATAGGATAGAGGATAGGATAGGATAGAGGATAGGATAGGATAGCGGATAGGATATGGTAGAGTATATAATAGGATAGAGGATAGGATAGGATAGAGGATAGGATAGGAATGAGGATAGTATAGGATAGAGGATAGGATAAGATAGAGGATCGGATAGGATCGGATAGAATATAGAATAGGATAAAGGATAGGATAGGATAGAGGATAGGATAGGATAGAGGATAGGATAGGATAGAGCATAGGATAGAGGATAGGATAGGATAGCGGATGGGATAGGATATAGGATAGGATAGGATAGAGGATAGGATAGGATAGAGGATAGGATAGGATAGAGGATAGGATAGGATAGAGGATAGGATAGGATAGCGGATAGGATATGGTAGAGTATATAATAGGATAGAGGATAGGATAGGATAGAGGATAGGATAGGAATGAGGATAGGATAGGATAGAGGATAGGATAAGATAGAGGATCGGATAGGATCGGATAGAATATAGAATAGGATAAAGGATAGGATAGGATAGAGGATAGGATAGGATAGAGGATAGGATAGGATAGAGGATAGGATAGGATACAGGATAGGATAGAGGATTGGATAGAATAGGTGACATTAGAGGATTGAGGGTAGGACAGGATAGCGGACAGGATAGGATATAGGATTGGATAGGATAGAGGATAGGATAGGATGGAGGATAGGATAGGATAGCGGATAGGATAGGGTAGAGTATAGAATAGGATAGAGGAGAGGATAGGATAGAGGATAGGATAGGAATGAGGATAGGATAGGAATGAGGATAGGATAGGATAGAGGATGGGATAGGATAGAGGATAGGATAGGATAGAGGATAGGATACGATAGAGGATAGGATAGAGGATAGGATAGGATAGAGGATTGGATAGGATTGAGGATAGGATAGGATAGAGGATAGGATAGAGGATTGGATAGGATAGAGGATAGGATAGGATAGAGGATAGGATAGGATAGAGGATAGGATAGGATAGCGGATGGGATAGGATATAGGATAGGATAGGATAGAGGATAGGATAGGAATGAGGATAGGATAGGACAGAGGATAGGAGACGATAGAGGATAGGATAGGGGATTGGATAGCATAGAGGATAGGAGACGATAGAGGATATGATAGGGGATTGTATAGGATAGAGGACAGGAGACGATAGAGGATAGGATAGGATAGAGGATAGGATAGGATAGGATAGAGGATAGGATAGGATACGGGATAGGATAGGATAGAGGATAGGATAGGATAGAGGATAGGATAGGATAGCGGATAGGATATGGTAGAGTATAGAATAGGATAGAGGATAGGATAGGATAGAGGATAGGATAGGATAGAGGATAGGATAAAGGATCGGATGGAGCATAGTATAGGGGATTGGATAGGATACGATAGTGGATAGGAAAGAGGATAGCATAGGATAGAGGATAGGATAGAGGATAGGATAGGATAGAGGATAGGATAGGAATGAGGATAGGATAGGATAGAGGATAGGATAAGATAGATACTCGGATAGGATCGGATAGAACATAGAATAGGATAGAGGATAATATAGGATAGAGGATAGGATAGGATAGAGGATTGGATAGGATAGAGGAAAGGATAGGATAGGGGATTGGATAGGATAGAGGATAGGAGACGATAGAGGATATGATAGAGGATAGTATAGGATAGAGGACAGGAGACGATAGAGGATAGGATAGGATAGAGGATAGTATACGATAGTGGATAGGATAGAGGATAGGATAGGATAGCGGATGGGATAGGATATAGGATAGGATAGGATAGAGGATAGGATAGGATAGAGGATAGGATAGGATAGAGGATAGGATAGGATAGAGGATAGGATAGGATAGAGGATAGGATAGGATAGCGGATAGGATATGGTAGAGTATATAATAGGATAGAGGATAGGATAGGATAGAGGATAGGATAGGAATGAGGATAGGATAGGATAGAGGATAGGATAAGATAGAGGATCGGATAGGATCGGATAGAATATAGAATAGGATAAAGGATAGGATAGGATAGAGGATAGGATAGGATAGAGGATAGGATAGGATAGAGGATAGGATAGAGGATAGGATAGGATAGCGGATGGGATAGGATATAGGATAGGATAGGATAGAGGATAGGATAGGATAGAGGATAGGATAGGATAGAGGATAGGATAGGATAGAGGATAGGATAGGATAGAGGATAGGATAGGATAGCGGATAGGATATGGTAGAGTATATAATAGGATAGAGGATAGGATAGGATAGAGGATAGGATAGGAATGAGGATAGGATAGGATAGAGGATAGGATAAGATAGAGGATCGGATAGGATCGGATAGAATATAGAATAGGATAGAGGATAGGATAGGATAGAGGATAGGATAGGATAGAGGATAGGATAGGATAGAGGATACGATAGGATAGAGGATAGGATAGGATAGAGGATAGGATAGGATAGAGGATAGGATAGGATACAGGATAGGATAGAGGATTGGATAGAATAGGTGACATTAGAGGATTGAGGGTAGGACAGGATAGCGGACAGGATAGGATATAGGATTGGATAGGATAGAGGATAGGATAGGATGGAGGATAGGATAGGATAGCGGATAGGATAGGGTAGAGTATAGAATAGGATAGAGGAGAGGATAGGATTGAGGATAGGATAGGAATGAGGATAGGATAGGAATGAGGATAGGATAGGATAGAGGATGGGATAGGATAGAGGATAGGATAGGATAGAGGATAGGATAGGATAGAGGATAGGATAGGATAGAGGATAGAATAGGATAGAGGAGAGGATAGGATAGAGGATAGGATAGGAATGAGGATAGGATAGGAATGAGGATAGGATAGGATAGAGGATGGGATAGGATAGAGGATAGGATAGGATAGAGGATAGGATACGATAGAGGATAGGATAGAGGATAGGATAGGATAGAGGATTGGATAGGATTGAGGATAGGATAGGATAGAGGATGGGATAGGATAGAGGATAGGATAGGATAGAGGATAGGATACGATAGAGGATAGGATAGGATAGAGGATAGGATACGATAGAGGATAGGATAGAGGATAGGATAGGATAGAGGATTGGATAGGATTGAGGATAGGATAGGATAGAGGATAGGATAGAGGATTGGATAGGATAGAGGATAGGATAGGATAGAGGATAGGATAGGATAGAGGATAGGATAGGATAGCGGATGGGATAGGATATAGGATAGGATAGGATAGAGGATAGGATAGGAATGAGAATAGGATAGGACAGAGGATAGGATAGGGGATTGGATAGCATAGAGGATAGGAGACGATAGAGGATATGATAGGGGATTGTATAGGATAGAGGACAGGAGACGATAGAGGATAGGATAGGATAGAGGATAGGATAGGATACGATAGAGGATAGGATAGGATAGAGGATAGGATAGGATAGAGGATAGGATAGGATAGCGGATAGGATATGGTAGAGTATAGAATAGGATAGAGGATAGGATAGGATAGGAATGAGGATAGGATAGGATAGAGGATAGGATATGATAGAGGATCGGATAGGATCGGATAGAATATAGAATAGGATAGAGGATAGGATAGGATAGAGGATAGGATAGGATAGAGGATAGGATAGGATAGAGGATAGGATAGGATAGAGGATAGGATAGGATAGAGGATAGGATAGGATTGAGGATAGGATAGGATAGAGGATAGGATAGGATAGGGGATTGGATAGGATGGAGGACAGGAGACGATAGAGGATAGGATAGGATAGAGGATAGGATAGGATAGGATAGATGATAGGATAGGATAGAGGATAGGATCGGATAGCGGTTAGGATAGGGGATTGGATAGGATAGAGGATAGAATAGGATAGAGGATAGGATAGGATCGGATAGACCATAGTATAGGGGATTGGATAGGATAGCATAGCGGATAGGATTGGGTAGAGTATAGAATAGTATGGAGGATAGGATAGAATAGAGGATAGGATAAGATAGATACTCGGATATGATCGGATAGAACATAGAATAGGATAGAGGCTAATATAGGATAGAGGATAGGATGGGATAGAGGATAGGATAGGATAGAGGATGGGATAGAGGATAGGATAGGATAGAGGATAGGATAGGATAGAGGATAGGATAGGATAGAGAATAGGATAGGATAGAGGATAGGATAGGATAGAGGATAGGATAGGATAGAGGATAGTATAGGATAGAGGATAGGATAGGATAGAGGATAGGATAGGATAGAGGATTGGATAGGATAGAGGATAGGATAGGATAGAGGATAGGATAGGATAGAGGATAGGATAGGATAGAGGATAGGATAGGAATGAGGATAGGATAGGATAGAGGATAGGATAGAGGATTGGATAAGATAGAGGATATGATAGGATAGCGGATGGGATAGGATATAGGATAGGATAGAGGATAGGATAGGATAGAGGATAGGATAAGATAGAGGATAGGATAGGATGGAATATATTATAGGATATAGAATAGGATACGATAGAGTATAGGACATAGGATTAGATAGGATAGAGGATAGGATACGATAGAGGATAGGATAGGATAGAGGATAGGATAGGGGATGGATAGGATAGTTGATACGATAGGATGGAGAATAGGATAGGGGATTGGATAGGATAGAGGATAGGATAGGATAGGATAGAGAATAGGATAGGATAGTGGATAATATAGGATAAAGGAGACCATAGACGATAAGATAGGATAGAGGATAGGATACGATAGAGGATAGGATAGGACAGCGGATAGGATAGGATATAGGATTGGATAGGATAGAGGATAGAATAGGGGATTGGATAGGATAGAGCATATGATAGGATAGGATAGAGAATAGGATAGGATAGAGGATAGGACAGGATAGAGGATAGGATAGGATAGAGGATAGGATAGGATAGCGGATGGGATAGGATATAGGATAGGATAGGATAGAGGATAGGATAGGATAGAGGATAGGATAGGATAGAGGATAGGATAGGATTGAGGATTGGATAGGTTAGAGGAAAGGATAGGATAGGGGATTGGATAGGATGGAGGACAGGAGACGATAGAGGATAGGATAGGATAGAGGATAGGATAGAGGATAGGATCGGATAGCGGTTAGGATAGGGGATTGGATAGGATAGAGGATAGAATAGGATAGAGGATAGGATAGGATCGGATAGAGCATAGTATAGGGGATTGGATAGGATAGCATGGCGGATAGGATTGGGTAGAGTATAGAATAGTATGGAGGATAGGATAGAATAGAGGATAGGATAAGATAGATACTCGGATATGATCGGATAGAACATAGAATAGGATAGAGGATAATATAGGATAGAGGATAGGATGGGATAGAGGATAGGATAGGATAGAGGATGGGATAGAGGATAGGATAGGATAGAGGATAGGATAGGATAGAGGATAGGATAGGATAGAGGATAGGATAGGATAGAGGATAGGATAGGATAGAGGATAGGATAGGAATGAGGATAGGATAGGATAGAGGATAGGATAGAGGATTGGATAGGATAGAGGATAGGATAGGATAGCGGATGGGATAGGATATAGGATAGGATAGAGGATAGGATAGGATAGAGGATAGGATAAGATAGAGGATAGGATAGGATGGAATATACGATAGGATATAGAATAGGATACGATAGAGTATAGGACATAGGATTAGATAGGATAGAGGATAGGATATGATAGAGGATAGGATAGGATAGAGGATAGGATAGGGGATGGATAGGATAGTTGATAGGATAGGATAGAGAATAGGATAGGGGATTGGATAGGATAGAGGATAGGATAGGATAGGATAGAGAATAGGATAGGATAGTGGATAATATAGGATAAAGGAGGCCATAGACGATAAGATAGGATAGAGGATAGGATAGGATAGAGGATAGGATAGGATAGGGGATAGGATAGGGTAGAGTATAGAATAGGATGGAGGATAGGATAGGATAGAGGATAGGATAGGAATGAGGATAGGATAGGATAGAGGATAGGATAAGATAGAGGATCGGATAGGATCGGATAGAATATAGAATAGGATAGAGGATAGGATAGGATAGAGGATAGGATAGGATAGAGGATAGGATAGGATAGGATAGAATATAGGATAGGATAGAGGGTACGATATTATAGAAGATATTATAGGATAGAGGAAACGATAGGGTATTGGATAGGATAGAGCATAGGATAAAGAATAGGATAGGATAGAGGATAAGATAGGGGATTGGATAGCATACGGGATTGGATAGGATAGAGGATAGGATACGATAGAGGATAGGATAGGATAGAGGATAGGATACGATAGAGGATAGGATAGGATAGAGGATAGGATAGGGGATTGGATAGGATAGAGTATAGGATAGGATAGGATAGAGGATACGATATTATAGAGGATAGGATCGGATAGAGGATAGGATAGGGGATTGGATAGGATAGAGGAAAGGATAGGATAGAGGATAGGATAGGATAGCGGATAGGATAGGGGATTGGATAGGATAGAGAATAGGATAGGATGGATGATATTAAGGATAGAGGAAAGGATAGGATAGAGGATTGGGTAGGTGATTGGATAGGATAGAGGATAGGATAGGATAGAGGATAGTATAGGATAGAGGATAGGATAGGATAGAGGATAGGATAGGATAGGATAGAGGATAGCATAGGATAGAGGAGACGATAGGATAGAGGATAGGATAGGATAGAGGATACGATAGGATAGAGGATATGATAGGATAGGATAGAGGATAGGATAGGATCGAGGATTGGATTGGATAGAGGATAGGATATAGGATTGGATAGGATAGAGCATAGGATACGATAGTGGATAGGATAGAGGATAGGATAGGATAGAGGATAGGATCGGATAGCGGTTAGTATAGGGGATTGGATAGGATAGAGGATAGGATAGGATCGGATAGAGCATAGTATAGGGGATTGGATAGGATACGATAGTGGATAGGATAGAGGATAGCATAGGATAGAGGATAGGATAGAGGATAGGATAGGATAGAGGATAGGATAGGAATGAGGATAGGATAGGATAGAGGATAGGATAAGATAGATACTCGGATAGGATCGGATAGAACATAGAATAGGATAGAGGATAATATAGGATAGAGGATAGGATAGGATAGAGGATTGGATAGGATAGAGGAAAGGATAGGATAGGGGATTGGATAGGATAGAGGATAGGAGACGATAGAGGATATGATAGAGGATAGTATAGGATAGAGGACAGGAGACGATAGAGGATAGGATAGGATAGAGGATAGTATACGATAGTGGATAGGATAGAGGATAGGATAGGATAGCGGATGGGATAGGATATAGGATAGGATAGGATAGAGGATAGGATAGGATAGAGGATAGGATAGGATAGAGGATAGGATAGGATAGCGGATAGGATATGGTAGAGTATATAATAGGATAGAGGATAGGATAGGATAGAGGATAGGATAGGAATGAGGATAGGATAGGATAGAGGATAGGATAAGATAGAGGATCGGATAGGATCGGATAGAATATAGAATAGGATAGAGGATAGGATAGGATAGAGGATAGGATAGGATAGAGGATAGGATAGGAATGAGGATAGGATAGGATAGAGGATAGGATAAGATAGAGGATCGGATAGGATCGGATAGAATATAGAATAGGATAGAGGATAATATAGGATAGAGGATAGGATAGGATAGAGGATTGGATAGGATAGAGGAAAGGATAGGATAGGGGATTGGATAGGATAGAGGATAGGATAGGATAGCGGATAGGATATGGTAGAGTATATAATAGGATAGAGGATAGGATAGGATAGAGGATAGGATAGGAATGAGGATAGTATAGGATAGAGGATAGGATAAGATAGAGGATCGGATAGGATCGGATAGAATATAGAATAGGATAAAGGATAGGATAGGATAGAGGATAGGATAGGATAGAGGATAGGATAGGATAGAGGATAGGATAGGATAGAGGATAGGATAGGATAGCGGATAGGATATGGTAGAGTATATAATAGGATAGAGGATAGGATAGGATAGAGGATAGGATAGGAATGAGGATAGTATAGGATAGAGGATAGGATAAGATAGAGGATCGGATAGGATCGGATAGAATATAGAATAGGATAAAGGATAGGATAGGATAGAGGATAGGATAGGATAGAGGATAGGATAGGATAGAGCATAGGATAGAGGATAGGATAGGATAGCGGATGGGATAGGATATAGGATAGGATAGGATAGAGGATAGGATAGGATAGAGGATAGGATAGGATAGAGGATAGGATAGGATAGAGGATAGGATAGGATAGAGGATAGGATAGGATAGCGGATAGGATATGGTAGAGTATATAATAGGATAGAGGATAGGATAGGATAGAGGATAGGATAGGAATGAGGATAGGATAGGATAGAGGATAGGATAAGATAGAGGATCGGATAGGATAGAGGATAGGATAGGATAGAGGATAGGATAGGATACAGGATAGGATAGAGGATTGGATAGAATAGGTGACATTAGAGGATTGAGGGTAGGACAGGATAGCGGACAGGATAGGATATAGGATTGGATAGGATAGAGGATAGGATAGGATGGAGGATAGGATAGGATAGCGGATAGGATAGGGTAGAGTATAGAATAGGATAGAGGAGAGGATAGGATAGAGGATAGGATAGGAATGAGGATAGGATAGGAATGAGGATAGGATAGGATAGAGGATGGGATAGGATAGAGGATAGGATAGGATAGAGGATAGGATACGATAGAGGATAGGATAGAGTATAGGATAGGATAGAGGATTGGATAGGATTGAGGATAGGATAGGATAGAGGATAGGATAGAGGATTGGATAGGATAGAGGATAGGATAGGATAGAGGATAGGATAGGATAGAGGATAGGATAGGATAGCGGATGGGATAGGATATAGGATAGGATAGGATAGAGGATAGGATAGGAATGAGGATAGGATAGGACAGAGGATAGGAGACGATAGAGGATAGGATAGGGGATTGGATAGCATAGAGGATAGGAGACGATAGAGGATATGATAGGGGATTGTATAGGATAGAGGACAGGAGACGATAGAGGATAGGATAGAATAGAGGATAGGATAGGATAGGATAGAGGATAGGATAGGATACGGGATAGGATAGGATAGAGGATAGGATAGGATAGAGGATAGGATAGGATAGCGGATAGGATATGGTAGAGTATAGAATAGGATAGAGGATAGGATAGGATAGAGGATAGGATAGGATAGAGGATAGGATAAAGGATCGGATGGAGCATAGTATAGGGGATTGGATAGGATACGATAGTGGATAGGAAAGAGGATAGCATAGGATAGAGGATAGGATAGAGGATAGGATAGGATAGAGGATAGGATAGGAATGAGGATAGGATAGGATAGAGGATAGGATAAGATAGATACTCGGATAGGATCGGATAGAACATAGAATAGGATAGAGGATAATATAGGATAGAGGATAGGATAGGATAGAGGATTGGATAGGATAGAGGAAAGGATAGGATAGGGGATTGGATAGGATAGAGGATAGGAGACGATAGAGGATATGATAGAGGATAGTATAGGATAGAGGACAGGAGACGATAGAGGATAGGATAGGATAGAGGATAGTATACGATAGTGGATAGGATAGAGGATAGGATAGGATAGCGGATGGGATAGGATATAGGATAGGATAGGATAGAGGATAGGATAGGATAGAGGATAGGATAGGATAGAGGATAGGATAGGATAGAGGATAGGATAGGATAGCGGATAGGATATGGTAGAGTATATAATAGGATAGAGGATAGGATAGGATAGAGGATAGGATAGGAATGAGGATAGGATAGGATAGAGGATAGGATAAGATAGAGGATCGGATAGGATCGGATAGAATATAGAATAGGATAAAGGATAGGATAGGATAGAGGATAGGATAGGATAGAGGATAGGATAGGATAGAGGATAGGATAGAGGATAGGATAGGATAGCGGATGGGATAGGATATAGGATAGGATAGGATAGAGGATAGGATAGGATAGAGGATAGGATAGGATAGAGGATAGGATAGGATAGAGGATAGGATAGGATAGAGGATAGGATAGGATAGCGGATAGGATATGGTAGAGTATATAATAGGATAGAGGATAGGATAGGATAGAGGATAGGATAGGAATGAGGATAGGATAGGATAGAGGATAGGATAAGATAGAGGATCGGATAGGATCGGATAGAATATAGAATAGGATGGAGGATAGGATAGGATAGAGGATAGGATAGGATAGAGGATAGGATAGGATAGAGGATACGATAGGATAGAGGATAGGATAGGATAGAGGATAGGATAGGATAGAGGATAGGATAGGATACAGGATAGGATAGAGGATTGGATAGAATAGGTGACATTAGAGGATTGAGGGTAGGACAGGATAGCGGACAGGATAGGATATAGGATTGGATAGGATAGAGGATAGGATAGGATGGAGGATAGGATAGGATAGCGGATAGGATAGGGTAGAGTATAGAATAGGATAGAGGAGAGGATAGGATTGAGGATAGGATAGGAATGAGGATAGGATAGGAATGAGGATAGGATAGGATAGAGGATGGGATAGGATAGAGGATAGGATAGGATAGAGGATAGGATACGATAGAGGATAGGATAGAGGATAGGATAGGATAGAGGATTGGATAGGATTGAGGATAGGATAGGATAGAGGATAGGATAGAGGATTGGATAGGATAGAGGATAGGATAGGATAGAGGATAGGATAGGATAGAGGATAGGATAGGATAGCGGATGGGATAGGATATAGGATAGGATAGGATAGAGGATAGGATAGGAATGAGGATAGGATAGGACAGAGGATAGGAGACGATAGAGGATAGGATAGGGGATTGGATAGCATAGAGGATAGGAGACGATAGAGGATATGATAGGGGATTGTATAGGATAGAGGACAGGAGACGATAGAGGATAGGATAGGATAGAGGATAGGATAGGATAGGATAGAGGATAGGATAGGATACGGGATAGGATAGGATAGAGGATAGGATAGGATAGAGGATAGGATAGGATAGCGGATAGGATATGGTAGAGTATAGAATAGGATAGAGGATAGGATAGGATAGAGGATAGGATAGGATAGAGGATAGGATAAAGGATAGGATAGAGGATAGGATAGGGGATAGGATAGAGGATTGGATAGGATAGAGGATAGGATAGGATAGAGGATAGGATCGGATAGCGGATAGAATAGGATATAGGATTGGATAGGATGAAGGATAGGATAGGATAGAGGATAGGATAGGATAGAGGATAGGATAGGATAGAGGATAGGATAGGATAGAGGATAGGATAGGATAGAGGATAGAATAGGATAGAGGAGAGGATAGGATAGAGGATAGGATAGGAATGAGGATAGGATAGGAATGAGGATAGGATAGGATAGAGGATGGGATAGGATAGAGGATAGGATAGGATAGAGGATAGGATACGATAGAGGATAGGATAGAGGATAGGATAGGATAGAGGATTGGATAGGATTGAGGATAGGATAGGATAGAGGATAGGATAGAGGATTGGATAGGATAGAGGATAGGATAGGATAGAGGATAGGATAGGATAGAGGATAGGATAGGATAGCGGATGGGATAGGATATAGGATAGGATAGGATAGAGGATAGGATAGGAATGAGAATAGGATAGGACAGAGGATAGGAGACGATAGAGGATAGGATAGGGGATTGGATAGCATAGAGGATAGGAGACGATAGAGGATATGATAGGGGATTGTATAGGATAGAGGACAGGAGACGATAGAGGATAGGATAGGATAGAGGATAGGATAGGATACGATAGAGGATAGGATAGGATAGAGGATAGGATAGGATAGAGGATAGGATAGGATAGCGGATAGGATATGGTAGAGTATAGAATAGGATAGAGGATAGGATAGGATAGAGGATAGGATAGGAATGAGGATAGGATAGGATAGAGGATAGGATATGATAGAGGATCGGATAGGATCGGATAGAATATAGAATAGGATAGAGGATAGGATAGGATAGAGGATAGGATAGGATAGAGGATAGGATAGGATAGAGGATAGGATAGGATAGAGGATAGGATAGGATAGAGGATAGGATAGGATAGAGGATAGGATAGGATAGAGGATAGGATAGGATTGAGGATAGGATAGGATAGAGGATAGGATAGGATAGGGGATTGAATAGGATGGAGGACAGGAGACGATAGAGGATAGGATAGGATAGAGGATAGGATAGGATAGGATAGATGATAGGATAGGATAGAGGATAGGATCGGATAGCGGTTAGGATAGGGGATTGGATAGGATAGAGGATAGAATAGGATAGAGGATAGGATAGGATCGGATAGACCATAGTATAGGGGATTGGATAGGATAGCATAGCGGATAGGATTGGGTAGAGTATAGAATAGTATGGAGGATAGGATAGAATAGAGGATAGGATAAGATAGATACTCGGATATGATCGGATAGAACATAGAATAGGATAGAGGCTAATATAGGATAGAGGATAGGATGGGATAGAGGATAGGATAGGATAGAGGATGGGATAGAGGATAGGATAGGATAGAGGATAGGATAGGATAGAGGATAGGATAGGATAGAGGATAGGATAGGATAGAGGATAGGATAGGATAGAGGATAGGATAGGATAGAGGATAGGATAGGATAGAGGATAGGATAGGATAGAGGATAGGATAGGATAGAGGATAGGATAGGATAGAGGATAGGATAGGATAGAGGATAGGATAGGATAGAGGATAGGATAGGATAGAGGATAGGATAGGAATGAGGATAGGATAGGATAGAGGATAGGATAGAGGATTGGATAGGATAGAGGATATGATAGGATAGCGGATGGGATAGGATATAGGATAGGATAGAGGATAGGATAGGATAGAGGATAGGATAAGATAGAGGATAGGATAGGATGGAATATATTATAGGATATAGAATAGGATACGATAGAGTATAGGACATAGGATTAGATAGGATAGAGGATAGGATACGATAGAGGATAGGATAGGATAGAGGATAGGATAGGGGATGGATAGGATAGTTGATACGATAGGATGGAGAATAGGATAGGGGATTGGATAGGATAGAGGATAGGATAGGATAGGATAGAGAATAGGATAGGATAGTGGATAATATAGGATAAAGGAGACCATAGACGATAAGATAGGATAGAGGATAGGATACGATAGAGGATAGGATAGGACAGCGGATAGGATAGGATATAGGATTGGATAGGATAGAGGATAGAATAGGGGATTGGATAGGATAGAGCATATGATAGGATAGGATAGAGAATAGGATAGGATAGAGGATAGGACAGGATAGAGGATAGGATAGGATAGAGGATAGGATAGGATAGCGGATGGGATAGGATATAGGATAGGATAGGATAGAGGATAGGATAGGATAGAGGATAGGATAGGATAGAGGATAGGATAGGATTGAGGATTGGATAGGTTAGAGGAAAGGATAGGATAGGGGATTGGATAGGATGGAGGACAGGAGACGATAGAGGATAGGATAGGATAGAGGATAGGATAGAGGATAGGATCGGATAGCGGTTAGGATAGGGGATTGGATAGGATAGAGGATAGAATAGGATAGAGGATAGGATAGGATCGGATAGAGCATAGTATAGGGGATTGGATAGGATAGCATGGCGGATAGGATTGGGTAGAGTATAGAATAGTATGGAGGATAGGATAGAATAGAGGATAGGATAAGATAGATACTCGGATATGATCGGATAGAACATAGAATAGGATAGAGGATAATATAGGATAGAGGATAGGATGGGATAGAGGATAGGATAGGATAGAGGATGGGATAGAGGATAGGATAGGATAGAGGATAGGATAGGATAGAGGATAGGATAGGATAGAGGATAGGATAGGATAGAGGATAGGATAGGATAGAGGATAGGATAGGAATGAGGATAGGATAGGATAGAGGATAGGATAGAGGATTGGATAGGATAGAGGATAGGATAGGATAGCGGATGGGATAGGATATAGGATAGGATAGAGGATAGGATAGGATAGAGGATAGGATAAGATAGAGGATAGGATAGGATGGAATATACGATAGGATATAGAATAGGATACGATAGAGTATAGGACATAGGATTAGATAGGATAGAGGATAGGATATGATAGAGGATAGGATAGGATAGAGGATAGGATAGGGGATGGATAGGATAGTTGATAGGATAGGATAGAGAATAGGATAGGGGATTGGATAGGATAGAGGATAGGATAGGATAGGATAGAGAATAGGATAGGATAGTGGATAATATAGGATAAAGGAGGCCATAGACGATAAGATAGGATAGAGGATAGGATAGGATAGAGGATAGGATAGGATAGGGGATAGGATAGGGTAGAGTATAGAATAGGATGGAGGATAGGATAGGATAGAGGATAGGATAGGAATGAGGATAGGATAGGATAGAGGATAGGATAAGATAGAGGATCGGATAGGATCGGATAGAATATAGAATAGGATAGAGGATAGGATAGGATAGAGGATAGGATAGGATAGAGGATAGGATAGGATAGGATAGAATATAGGATAGGATAGAGGGTACGATATTATAGAGGATATTATAGGATAGAGGAAACGATAGGGTATTGGATAGGATAGAGCATAGGATAAAGAATAGGATAGGATAGAGGATAAGATAGGGGATTGGATAGCATACGGGATTGGATAGGATAGAGGATAGGATACGATAGAGGATAGGATAGAATAGAGGATAGGATACGATAGAGGATAGGATAGGATAGAGGATAGGATAGGGGATTGGATAGGATAGAGTATAGGATAGGATAGGATAGAGGATACGATATTATAGAGGATAGGATCGGATAGAGGATAGGATAGGGGATTGGATAGGATAGAGGAAAGGATAGGATAGAGGATAGGATAGGATAGCGGATAGGATAGGGGATTGGATAGGATAGAGAATAGGATAGGATGGATGATATTAAGGATAGAGGAAAGGATAGGATAGAGGATTGGGTAGGTGATTGGATAGGATAGAGGATAGGATAGGATAGAGGATAGTATAGGATAGAGGATAGGATAGGATAGAGGATAGGATAGGATAGGATAGAGGATAGCATAGGATAGAGGAGACGATAGGATAGAGGATAGGATAGGATAGAGGATACGATAGGATAGAGGATATGATAGGATAGGATAGAGGATAGGATAGGATCGAGGATTGGATTGGATAGAGGATAGGATATAGGATTGGATAGGATAGAGCATAGGATACGATAGTGGATAGGATAGAGGATAGGATAGGATAGAGGATAGGATCGGATAGCGGTTAGTATAGGGGATTGGATAGGATAGAGGATAGGATAGGATCGGATAGAGCATAGTATAGGGGATTGGATAGGATACGATAGTGGATAGGATAGAGGATAGCATAGGATAGAGGATAGGATAGAGGATAGGATAGGATAGAGGATAGGATAGGAATGAGGATAGGATAGGATAGAGGATAGGATAAGATAGATACTCGGATAGGATCGGATAGAACATAGAATAGGATAGAGGATAATATAGGATAGAGGATAGGATAGGATAGAGGATTGGATAGGATAGAGGAAAGGATAGGATAGGGGATTGGATAGGATAGAGGATAGGAGACGATAGAGGATATGATAGAGGATAGTATAGGATAGAGGACAGGAGACGATAGAGGATAGGATAGGATAGAGGATAGTATACGATAGTGGATAGGATAGAGGATAGGATAGGATAGCGGATGGGATAGGATATAGGATAGGATAGGATAGAGGATAGGATAGGATAGAGGATAGGATAGGATAGAGGATAGGATAGGATAGCGGATAGGATATGGTAGAGTATATAATAGGATAGAGGATAGGATAGGATAGAGGATAGGATAGGAATGAGGATAGGATAGGATAGAGGATAGGATAAGATAGAGGATCGGATAGGATCGGATAGAATATAGAATAGGATAGAGGATAGGATAGGATAGAGGATAGGATAGGATAGAGGATAGGATAGGATAGAGGATAGGATAGGATAGAGGATAGGATAGGATAGCGGATGGGATAGGATATAGGATAGGATAGGATAGAGGATAGGATAGGATAGAGGATAGGATAGGATAGAGGATAGGATTGGATAGAGGATAGGATAGGATAGAGGATAGGATAGGATAGAGGATAGGATAGGATAGCGGATAGGATATGGTAGAGTATATAATAGGATAGAGGATAGGATAGGATAGAGGATAGGATAGGAATGAGGATAGGATAGGATAGAGGATAGGATAAGATAGAGGATCGGATAGGATCGGATAGAATATAGAATAGGATAGAGGATAGGATAGGATAGAGGATAGGATAGGATAGAGGATAGGATAGGATAGAGGATACGATAGGATAGAGGATAGGATAGGATAGAGGATAGGATAGGATAGAGGATAGGATAGGATAGAGGATAGGATAGGATACAGGATAGGATAGAGGATTGGATAGAATAGGTGACATTAGAGGATTGAGGGTAGGACAGGATAGCGGACAGGATAGGATATAGGATTGGATAGGATAGAGGATAGGATAGGATGGAGGATAGGATAGGATAGCGGATAGGATAGGGTAGAGTATAGAATAGGATAGAGGAGAGGATAGGATAGAGGATTGGATAGGAATGAGGATAGGATAGGAATGAGGATAGGATAGGATAGAGGATGGGATAGGATAGAGGATAGGATAGGATAGAGGATAGGATACGATAGAGGATAGGATAGAGGATAGGATAGGATAGAGGATTGGATAGGATTGAGGATAGGATAGGATAGAGGATAGGATAGAGGATTGGATAGGATAGAGGATAGGATAGGATAGAGGATAGGATAGGATAGAGGATAGGATAGGATAGCGGATGGGATAGGATATAGGATAGGATAGGATAGAGGATAGGATAGGAATGAGGATAGGATAGGACAGAGGATAGGAGACGATAGAGGATAGGATAGGGGATTGGATAGCATAGAGGATAGGAGACGATAGAGGATATGATAGGGGATTGTATAGGATAGAGGACAGGAGACGATAGAGGATAGGATAGGATAGAGGATAGGATAGGATAGGATAGAGGATAGGATAGGATACGGGATAGGATAGGATAGAGGATAGGATAGGATAGAGGATAGGATAGGATAGCGGATAGGATATGGTAGAGTATAGAATAGGATAGAGGATAGGATAGGATAGAGGATAGGATAGGATAGAGGATAGGATAAAGGATAGGATAGAGGATAGGATAGGGGATAGGATAGAGGATTGGATAGGATAGAGAATAGGATAGGATAGAGGATAGGATCGGATAGCGGATAGAATAGGATATAGGATTGGATAGGATGAAGGATAGGATAGGATAGAGGATAGGATAGGATAGAGGATAGGATAGGATAGAGGATAGGATAGGATAGAGGATAGGATAGGATAGAGGATAGGATAGGATAGAGGATAGGATAGAATAGGTGACATTAGAGGATTGAGGGTAGGACAGGATAGCGGACAGGATAGGATATAGGATTGGATAGGATAGAGGATAGGATAGGATGGAGGATAGGATAGGATAGCGGATAGGATAGGGTAGAGTATAGAATAGGATAGAGGAGAGGATAGGATAGAGGATAGGATAGGAATGAGGATAGGATAGGAATGAGGATAGGATAGGATAGAGGATGGGATAGGATAGAGGATAGGATAGGATAGAGGATAGGATACGATAGAGGATAGGATAGAGGATAGGATAGGATAGAGGATTGGATAGGATTGAGGATAGGATAGGATAGAGGATAGGATAGAGGATTGGATAGGATAGAGGATAGGATAGGATAGAGGATAGGATAGGATAGAGGATAGGATAGGATAGCGGATGGGATAGGATATAGGATAGGATAGGATAGAGGATAGGATAGGAATGGGGATAGGATAGGACAGAGGATAGGAGACGATAGAGGATAGGATAGGGGATTGGATAGCATAGAGGATAGGAGACGATAGAGGATATGATAGGGGATTGTATAGGATAGAGGACAGGAGACGATAGAGGATAGGATAGGATAGAGGATAGGATAGGATAGGATAGAGGATAGGATAGGATAGAGGATAGGATAGGATAGAGGATAGGATAGGACAGAGGACAGGAGACGATAGAGGATAGGATAGGGGATTGGATAGTATAGAGGATAGGAGACGATAGAGGATATGATAGGGGATTGTATAGGATAGAGGGCAGGAGACGATAGAGGATAGGATAGGATAGAGGATAGGATAGGATAGGATAGAGGATAGGATAGGATAGAGGATAGGATAGGATAGAGGATAGGATAGGATAGAGGATAGCATAGGATAGAGGATAGGATAGGATAGAGGATAGGATTGGATAGAGGATAGGATAGGATAGAGGATAGGATAGGATAGAGGATAGGATAGGATAGAGGATAGGATATTATAGAGGATAGGATAGGATAGAGGATAGGATAGGATAGAGGATTGGAGTGTATAGAGGATAGGATATAGGATTGGATAGGATAGAGGATATTATACGATAGTGGATAGGACAGAGGATAGGATATAATAGAGGATAGGATAGAGGATTGGATAGGATAGAGGATAGGATAGGATAGAGGATAGGATACGATAGAGGATAGGATAGAGGATAGGATAGGATAGAGGATTGGATAGGATTGAGGATAGGATAGGATAGAGGATAGGATAGAGGATTGGATAGGATAGAGGATAGGATCGGATAGCGTTTAGGATAGGGGATTGGATAGGATAGAGGATAGAATAGGATAGAGGATAGGATAGGATCGGATAGAGCATAGTATAGGGAATTGGATAGGATAGCATAGCGGATAGGATTGGGTAGAGTATAGAATAGTATGGAGGATAGGATAGAATAGAGGATAGGATAAGATAGATACTCGGATATGATCGGATAGAACATAGAATAGGATAGAGGCTAATATAGGATAGAGGATAGGATGGGATAGAGGATAGGATAGGATAGAGGATGGGATAGAGGATAGTATAGGATAGAGGACAGGAGACGATAGAGGATAGGATAGGATAGAGGATAGTATACGATAGTGGATAGGATAGAGGATAGGATAGGTTAGCGGATGGGATAGTATATAGGATAGGATAGGATAGAGGATAGGATAGGACAGAGGACAGGAGACGATAGAGGATAGGATAGGGGATTGGATAGTATAGAGGATAGGAGACGATAGAGGATATGATAGGGGATTGTATAGGATAGAGGGCAGGAGACGATAGAGGATAGGATAGGATAGAGGATAGGATAGGATAGGATAGAGGATAGGATAGGATAGAGGATAGGATAGGATAGAGGATAGGATAGGATAGAGGATAACATAGGATAGAGGATAGGATAGGATAGAGGATAGGATTGGATAGAGGATAGGATAGGATAGAGGATAGGATAGGATAGAGGATAGGATAGGATAGAGGATAGGATATTATAGAGGATAGGATAGGATAGAGGATAGGATAGGATAGAGGATAGGATAGGATAGAGGATTGGAGTGTATAGAGGATAGGATATAGGATTGGATAGGATAGAGGATATTATACGATAGTGGATAGGACAGAGGATAGGATAGGATAGAGGATAGGATAGAGGATTGGATAGGATAGAGGATAGGATAGGATGGAGGATAGGATAGGATAGCGGATAGGATAGGGTAGAGTATAGAATAGGATAGAGGAGAGGATAGGATAGAGGATAGGATAGGAATGAGGATAGGATAGGAATGAGTATAGGATAGGATAGAGGATGGGATAGGATAGAGGATAGGATAGGATAGAGGATAGGATACGATAGAGGATAGGATAGAGGATAGGATAGGATAGAGGATTGGATAGGATTGAGGATAGGATAGGATAGAGGATAGGATAGAGGACAGGATAGAGGATTGGATAGGATAGAGGATAGAATAGGATAGAGGATAGGATAGGATCGGATAGAGCATAGTATAGGGGATTGGATAGGATAGCATAGCGGATAGGATTGGGTAGAGTATAGAATAGTATGGAGGATAGGATAGAATAGAGGATAGGATAAGATAGATACTCGGATATGATCGGATAGAACATAGAATAGGATAGAGGATAATATAGGATAGAGGATAGGATGGGATAGAGGATAGGATAGGATAGAGGATGGGATAGAGGATAGTATAGGATAGAGGATAGGATAGGATAGAGGATAGGATAGGATAGAGGATAGTATACGATAGTGGATAGGATAGAGGATAGGATAGGATAGCGGATGGGATAGTATATAGGATAGGATAGGATAGAGGATAGGA
This sequence comes from Halictus rubicundus, assembly GCF_050948215.1. Classification (NCBI taxonomy): domain Eukaryota; kingdom Metazoa; phylum Arthropoda; class Insecta; order Hymenoptera; family Halictidae; genus Halictus; species Halictus rubicundus. Next base: position 431,719 of record NW_027488700.1, read on the forward strand.
TAGGACAGAGGACAGGAGACGATAGAGGATAGGATAGGGGATTGGATAGTATAGAGGATAGGAGACGATAGAGGATATGATAGGGGATTGTATAGGATAGAGGGCAGGAGACGATAGAGGATAGGATAGGATAGAGGATAGGATAGGATAGGATAGAGGATAGCATAGGATAGAGGATAGGATAGGATAGAGGATAGGATAGGATAGAGGATAGCATAGGATAGAGGATAGGATAGGATAGAGGATAGGATTGGATAGAGGATAGGATAGGATAGAGGATAGGATAGGATAGAGGATAGGATAGGATAGAGGATAGGATATTATAGAGGATAGGATAGGATAGAGGATAGGATAGGATAGAGGATTGGAGTCTATAGAGGATAGGATATAGGATTGGATAGGATAGAGGATATTATACGATAGTGGATAGGACAGAGGATAGGATAGGATAGAGGATAGGATAGAGGATTGGATAGGATAGAGGATAGGATAGGATGGAGGATAGGATAGGATAGCGGATAGGATAGGGTAGAGTATAGAATAGGATAGAGGAGAGAATAGGATAGAGGATAGGATAGGAATGAGGATAGGATAGGAATGAGTATAGGATAGGATAGAGGATGGGATAGGATAGAGGATAGGATAGGATAGAGGATAGGATACGATAGAGGATAGGATAGAGGATAGGATAGGATAGAGGATTGGATAGGATTGAGGATAGGATAGGATAGAGGATAGGATAGAGGATAGGATAGAGGATTGGATAGGATAGAGGATAGGATAGGATAGAGGATAGGATAGGATAGAGGATAGGATAGGATAGCGGATGGGATAGGATATAGGATAGGATAGGATAGAGGATAGGATAGGATAGAGGATAGGATAGGATAGAGGATAGGATAGGATTGAGGATTGGAGAGGTTAGAGGAAAGGATAGGATAGGGGATTGGATAGGATGGAGGACAGGAGACGATAGAGGATAGAATAGGATAGAGGATAGAGGATTGGATAGGATAGAGGATAGGATCGGATAGCGGTTAGGATAGGGGATTGGATAGGATAGAGGATAGAATAGGATAGAGGATAGGATAGGATCGGATAGAGCATAGTATAGGGAATTGGATAGGATAGCATAGCGGATAGGATTGGGTAGAGTATAGAATAGTATGGAGGATAGGATAGAATAGAGGATAGGATAAGATAGATACTCGGATATGATCGGATAGAACATAGAATAGGATAGAGGCTAATATAGGATAGAGGATAGGATGGGATAGAGGATAGGATAGGATAGAGGATGGGATAGAGGATAGTATAGGATAGAGGACAGGAGACGATAGAGGATAGGATAGGATAGAGGATAGTATACGATAGTGGATAGGATAGAGGATAGGATAGGATAGCGGATGGGATAGTATATAGGATAGGATAGGATAGAGGATAGGATAGGACAGAGGACAGGAGACGATAGAGGATAGGATAGGGGATTGGATAGTATAGAGGATAGGAGACGATAGAGGATATGATAGGGGATTGTATAGGATAGAGGGCAGGAGACGATAGAGGATAGGATAGGATAGAGGATAGGATAGGATAGGATAGAGGATAGGATAGGATAGAGGATAGGATAGGATAGAGGATAGGATAGGATAGAGGATAGCATAGGATAGAGGATAGGATAGGATAGAGGATAGGATTGGATAGAGGATAGGATAGGATAGAGGATAGGATAGGATAGAGGATAGGATAGGATAGAGGATAGGATATTATAGAGGATAGGATAGGATAGAGGATAGGATAGGATAGAGGATAGGATAGGATAGAGGATTGGAGTGTATAGAGGATAGGATATAGGATTGGATAGGATAGAGGATATTATACGATAGTGGATAGGACAGAGGATAGGATAGGATAGAGGATAGGATAGAGGATTGGATAGGATAGAGGATAGGATAGGATGGAGGATAGGATAGGATAGCGGATAGGATAGGGTAGAGTATAGAATAGGATAGAGGAGAGGATAGGATAGAGGATAGGATAGGAATGAGGATAGGATAGGAATGAGTATAGGATAGGATAGAGGATGGGATAGGATAGAGGATAGGATAGGATAGAGGATAGGATACGATAGAGGATAGGATAGAGGATAGGATAGGATAGAGGATTGGATAGGATTGAGGATAGGATAGGATAGAGGATAGGATAGAGGATAGGATAGAGGATTGGATAGGATAGAGGATAGAATAGGATAGAGGATAGGATAGGATCGGATAGAGCATAGTATAGGGGATTGGATAGGATAGCATAGCGGATAGGATTGGGTAGAGTATAGAATAGTATGGAGGATAGGATAGAATAGAGGATAGGATAAGATAGATACTCGGATATGATCGGATAGAACATAGAATAGGATAGAGGATAATATAGGATAGAGGATAGGATGGGATAGAGGATAGGATAGGATAGAGGATGGGATAGAGGATAGTATAGGATAGAGGATAGGATAGGATAGAGGATAGGATAGGATAGAGGATAGTATACGATAGTGGATAGGATAGAGGATAGGATAGGATAGCGGATGGGATAGTATATAGGATAGGATAGGATAGAGGATAGGATAGGACAGAGGACAGGAGACGATAGAGGATAGGATAGGGGATTGGATAGTATAGAGGATAGGAGACGATAGAGGATATGATAGGGGATTGTATAGGATAGAGGGCAGGAGACGATAGAGGATAGGATAGGATAGAGGATAGGATAGGATAGGATAGAGGATAGCATAGGATAGAGGATAGGATAGGATAGAGGATAGGATAGGATAGAGGATAGCATAGGATAGAGGATAGGATAGGATAGAGGATAGGATTGGATAGAGGATAGGATAGGATAGAGGATAGGATAGGATAGAGGATAGGATAGGATAGAGGATAGGATATTATAGAGGATAGGATAGGATAGAGGATAGGATAGGATAGAGGATTGGAGTCTATAGAGGATAGGATATAGGATTGGATAGGATAGAGGATATTATACGATAGTGGATAGGACAGAGGATAGGATAGGATAGAGGATAGGATAGAGGATTGGATAGGATAGAGGATAGGATAGGATGGAGGATAGGATAGGATAGCGGATAGGATAGGGTAGAGTATAGAATAGGATAGAGGAGAGAATAGGATAGAGGATAGGATAGGAATGAGGATAGGATAGGAATGAGTATAGGATAGGATAGAGGATGGGATAGGATAGAGGATAGGATAGGATAGAGGATAGGATACGATAGAGGATAGGATAGAGGATAGGATAGGATAGAGGATTGGATAGGATTGAGGATAGGATAGGATAGAGGATAGGATAGAGGATAGGATAGAGGATTGGATAGGATAGAGGATAGGATAGGATAGAGGATAGGATAGGATAGAGGATAGGATAGGATAGCGGATGGGATAGGATATAGGATAGGATAGGATAGAGGATAGGATAGGATAGAGGATAGGATAGGATAGAGGATAGGATAGGATTGAGGATTGGAGAGGTTAGAGGAAAGGATAGGATAGGGGATTGGATAGGATGGAGGACAGGAGACGATAGAGGATAGGATAGGATAGAGGATAGGATAGGATAGGATAGAGGATAGGATCGGATAGCGGTTAGGATAGGGGATTGGATAGGATAGAGGATAGAATAGGATAGAGGATAGGATAGGATCGGATAGAGCATAGTATAGGGGATTGGATAGGATAGCATAGCGGATAGGATTGGGTAGAGTATAGAATAGTATGGAGGATAGGATAGAATAGAGGATAGGATAAGATAGATACTCGGATATGATCGGATAGAACATAGAATAGGATAGAGGATAATATAGGATAGAGGATAGGATGGGATAGAGGATAGGATAGGATAGAGGGTGGGATAGAGGATAGGATAGGATAGAGGATAGGATAGGATAGAGGATAGGATAGGATAGAGGATAGGATAGGATAGAGGATAGGATAGGATAGAGCATAGGATAGGATAGAGGATAGGATATTATAGAGGATTGGATAGGATAGAGGAAAGGATAGGATAGGGGATTGGATAGGATAGAGGATAGGAGACGATAGATGATATGATAGAGGATAGTATAGGATAGAGGACAGGAGACGATAGAGGATAGGATAGGATAGAGGATAGGATAGGATAGAGGATAGGATATTATAGAGGATTGGATAGGATAGAGGAAAGGATAGGATAGGGGATTGGATAGGATAGAGGATAGGATAGGATAGCGGATGGGATAGGATATAGGATAGGATAGGATAGAGGATAGGATAGGAATGAGGATAGGATAGGACAGAGGACAGGAGACGATAGAGGATAGGATAGGGGATTGGATAGTATAGAGGATAGGAGACGATAGAGGATATGATAGGGGATTGTATAGGATAGAGGGCAGGAGACGATAGAGGATAGGATAGGATAGAGGATAGGATAGGATAGGATAGAGGATAGGATAGGAGAGAGGATAGGATATGATAGAGGATCGGATAGGATCGGATAGAATATAGAATAGGATAGAGGATAGGATAGGATAGAGGATAGGATAGGATAGAGGATAGGATAGGATAGAGGATAGGATAGGATAGAGGATAGGATAGGATAGAGGATAGGATAGGATAGAGGATAGGATAGGATAGAGGATAGGATAGGATAGAGGATAGGATAGGATAGAGGATAGGATAGGATAGAGGATAGGATAGGATTGAGGATATAATAGGATACAGGATAGGATAAAGGATAGGATAGAGGATAGGATAGGGGATAGGATAGAGGATTGGATAGGATAGAGGATAGGATAGGATAGAGGATAGGATCGGATAGCGGATAGAATAGGATATAGGATTGGATAGGATGAAGGATAGGATAGGATAGAGGATAGGATAGGATACAGGATAGGATAGGATAGAGGATAGGATAGGATAGAGGATAGGATAGGATTGAGGATTGGATAGGATAGAGGAAAGGATAGGATAGGGGATTGGATAGGATGGAGGACAGGAGACGATAGAGGATAGGATAGGATAGAGGATAGGATAGGATAGGATAGAGGATAGGATAGGATAGAGGATAGGATCGGATAGCGGTTAGGATAGGGGATTGGATAGGATAGAGGATAGAATAGGATAGAGGATAGGATAGGATCGGATAGAGCATAGTATAGGGGATTGGATAGGATAGCATAGCGGATAGGATTGGATAGGATAGAGGATAGAATAGGATAGAGGATAGGATAGGATCGGATAGAGCATAGTATAGGGGATTGGATAGGATAGAGGATAGAATAGGATAGAGGATAGGATAGGATCGGATAGAGCATAGTATAGGGGATTGGATAGGATAGCATAGCGGATAGGATTGGGTAGAGTATAGAATAGTATGGAGGATAGGATAGAATAGAGGATAGGATAAGATAGATACTCGGATATGATCGGATAGAACATAGAATAGGATAGAGGATAATATAGGATAGAGGATAGGATGGGATAGAGGATAGGATAGGATAGAGGGTGGGATAGAGGATAGGATAGGATAGAGGATAGGATAGGATAGAGGATAGGATAGGATAGAGGATAGGATAGGATAGAGGATAGGATAGGATAGAGCATAGGATAGGATAGAGGATAGGATATTATAGAGGATTGGATAGGATAGAGGAAAGGATAGGATAGGGGATTGGATAGGATAGAGGATAGGAGACGATAGATGATATGATAGAGGATAGTATAGGATAGAGGACAGGAGACGATAGAGGATAGGATAGGATAGAGGATAGTATACGATAGTGGATAGGATAGAGGATAGGATAGGATAGCGGATGGGATAGGATATAGGATAGGATAGGATAGAGGATAGGATAGGAATGAGGATAGGATAGGACAGAGGACAGGAGACGATAGAGGATAGGATAGGGGATTGGATAGTATAGAGGATAGGAGACGATAGAGGATATGATAGGGGATTGTATAGGATAGAGGGCAGGAGACGATAGAGGATAGGATAGGATAGAGGATAGGATAGGATAGGATAGAGGATAGGATAGGATAGAGGATAGGATATGATAGAGGATCGGATAGGATCGGATAGAATATAGAATAGGATAGAGGATAGGATAGGATAGAGGATAGGATAGGATAGAGGATAGGATAGGATAGAGGATAGGATAGGATAGAGGATAGGATAGGATAGAGGATAGGATAGGATAGAGGATAGGATAGGATAGAGGATAGGATAGGATAGAGGATAGGATAGGATAGAGGATAGGATAGGATAGAGGATAGGATAGGATAGAGGATAGGATAGGATTGAGGATATAATAGGATACAGGATAGGATAAAGGATAGGATAGAGGATAGGATAGGGGATAGGATAGAGGATTGGATAGGATAGAGGATAGGATAGGATAGAGGATAGGATCGGATAGCGGATAGAATAGGATATAGGATTGGATAGGATGAAGGATAGGATAGGATAGAGGATAGGATAGGATACAGGATAGGATAGGATAGAGGATAGGATAGGATAGAGGATAGGATAGGATTGAGGATTGGATAGGATAGAGGAAAGGATAGGATAGGGGATTGGATAGGATGGAGGACAGGAGACGATAGAGGATAGGATAGGATAGAGGATAGGATAGGATAGGATAGAGGATAGGATAGGATAGAGGATAGGATCGGATAGCGGTTAGGATAGGGGATTGGATAGGATAGAGGATAGAATAGGATAGAGGATAGGATAGGATCGGATAGAGCATAGTATAGGGGATTGGATAGGATAGCATAGCGGATAGGATTGGATAGGATAGAGGATAGAATAGGATAGAGGATAGGATAGGATCGGATAGAGCATAGTATAGGGGATTGGATAGGATAGCATGGCGGATAGGATTGGGTAGAGTATAGAATAGTATGGAGGATAGGATAGAATAGAGGATAGGATAAGATAGATACTCGGATATGATCGGATAGAACGTAGAATAGGATAGAGGATAATATAGGATAGAGGATAGGATGGGATAGAGGATAGGATAGGATAGAGGATGGGATAGAGGATAGGATAGGATAGAGGATAGGATAGGATAGAGGATAGGATAGGATAGAGGATAGGATAGGATAGAGGATAGGATAGGATAGAGGATAGGATAGGATAGAGGATAGGATAGGATAGAGGATAGGATAGGATAGAGGATAGGATAGGATAGAGGATAGGATAGGATAGAGGATAGGATAGGATAGAGGATAGGATAGGATAGAGGATAGGATAGGATAGAGGATAGGATAGGATAGAGGATAGGATAGGAATGAGGATAGGATAGGATAGAGGATAGGATAGAGGATTGGATAGGATAGAGGATATGATAGGATAGCGGATGGGATAGGATATAGGATAGGATAGAGGATAGGATAGGATAGAGGATAGGATAAGATAGAGGATAGGATAGGATGGAATATATTATAGGATATAGAATAGGATACGATAGAGTATAGGACATAGGATTAGATAGGATAGAGGATAGGATACGATAGAGGATAGGATAGGATAGAGGATAGGATAGGGGATGGATAGGATAGTTGATACGATAGGATAGAGAATAGGATAGGGGATTGGATAGGATAGAGGATAGGATAGGATAGGATAGAGAATAGGATAGGATAGTGGATAATATAGGATAAAGGAGACCATAGACGATAAGATAGGATAGAGGATAGGATACGATAGAGGATAGGATAGGACAGCGGATAGGATAGGATATAGGATTGGATAGGATAGAGGATAGAATAGGGGATTGGATAGGATAGAGCATATGATAGGATAGGATAGAGAATAGGATAGGATAGAGGATAGGACAGGATAGAGGATAGGATAGGATAGAGGATAGGATAGGATAGCGGATGGGATAGGATATAGGATAGGATAGGATAGAGGATACGATATTATAGAGGATAGGATAGGATAGAGGATAGGATCGGATAGAGGATAGGATAGGGGATTGGATAGGATAGAGGAAAGGATAGGATAGAGGATAGGATAGGATAGCGGATAGGATAGGGGATTGGATAGGATAGAGAATAGGATAGGATGGATGATATTAAGGATAGAGGACAGGATAGGATAGAGGATACGATATTATAGAGGAGAGGATCGAATAGAGGAAAGGATAGCGGATAGGATAGGATAGAGTATAGAATAGGATAGAGGATATGATAGGATAGAGGATAGAATAGGATTGAGGATAGGATAGGATAGAGGATACGATATTATAGTGGAGAGGATCGAATAGAGGATAGGATAGCGGATTGGATAGGATCGAGGATAGAATAGGATTGGGGATAGGATAGGATAGAGGAAAGGATAGGATAGAGGATCGGGTAGGTGATTGGATAGGATAGAGGATAGGATAGGATAGAGGATAGGATAGGATAGGATAGAGGATAGGATAGGATAGAGGAGACGATAGGATAGAGGATAGGATAGGATAGAGGATACGATAGGATAGAGGATATGATAGGATAGGATAGAGGATAGGATAGGATCGAGGATTGGATTGGATAGAGGATAGGATATAGGATTGGATAGGATAGAGCATAGGATACGATAGTGGATAGGATAGAGGATAGGATAGGATAGAGGATAGGATCGGATAGCGGTTAGGATAGGGGATTGGATAGGATAGAGGATAGAATAGGATAGAGGATAGGATAGGATCGGATAGAGCATAGTATAGGGGATTGGATAGGATACGATAGTGGATAGGATAGAGGATAGCATAGGATAGAGGATAGGATAGAGGATAGGATAGGATAGAGGATAGGATAGGAATGAGGATAGGATAGGATAGAGGATAGGATAAGATAGATACTCGGATAGGATCGGATAGAACATAGAATAGGATAGAGGATAATATAGGATAGAGGATAGGATAGGATAGAGGATAGGATAGGATACAGGATAGGGTAGGATAGAGGATAGGATAGGATAGGATAGAGGATAGGATAGGATAGAGGATTGGATTGGATAGAGGATAGGATATAGGATTGGATAGGATAGAGGATAGGATACGATAGTGGATAGGATAGAGGATAGCATAGGATAGAGGATAGGATAGAGGATAGGATAGGATAGAGGATAGGATAGGATAGAGGATAGGATAGGATAGAGGATAGGATAGGATAGAGGATACGATAGGATAGGATAGAGGATTGGATTGGATAGAGGATAGGATATAGGATTGGATAGGATAGAGGATAGGATACGATAGTGGATAGGATAGAGGATAGGATAGGATAGAGGATAGGATAGGATAGAGGATATTATAGGATAGAGGATAGGATAGGATAGAGGATAGGATAGGATAGAGGATAGGATAGGATAGAGGATACGATAGGATAGGATAGAGGATAGGATATAGGATTGGATAGGATAGAGGATAGGATACGATAGTGGATAGGATAGAGGATAGGATAGGATAGAGGATAGGATAGGATAGAGGATATTATAGGATAGAGGATAGGATAGGATAGGATAGAGTATTGAATAGGATAGAGGATAGGATAGGATAGAGGATAGAATAGGATTGAGGATAGGATAGGATAGAGGAAAGGATAGGATAGAGGATCGGGTAGGTGATTGGATAGGATAGAGGATAGGATAGGATAGAGGATAGGATAGGATAGAGGAGACGATAGGATAGAGGATAGGATAGGATAGAGGATACGATAGGATAGAGGATATGATAGGATAGGATAGAGGATAGGATAGGATCGAGGATTGGATTGGATAGAGGATAGGATATAGGATTGGATAGGATAGAGCATAGGATACGATAGTGGATAGGATAGAGGATAGGATAGGATAGAGGATAGGATCGGATAGCGGTTAGGATAGGGGATTGGATAGGATAGAGGATAGAATAGGATAGAGGATAGGATAGGATCGGATAGAGCATAGTATAGGGGATTGGATAGGATACGATAGTGGATAGGATAGAGGATAGCATAGGATAGAGGATAGGATAGAGGATAGGATAGGATAGAGGATAGGATAGGAATGAGGATAGGATAGGATAGAGGATAGGATAAGATAGATACTCGGATAGGATCGGATAGAACATAGAATAGGATAGAGGATAATATAGGATAGAGGATAGGATAGGATAGAGGATAGGATAGGATACAGGATAGGGTAGGATAGAGGATAGGATAGGATAGGATAGAGGATAGGATAGGATAGAGGATTGGATTGGATAGAGGATAGGATATAGGATTGGATAGGATAGAGGATAGGATACGATAGTGGATAGGATAGAGGATAGCATAGGATAGAGGATAGGATAGAGGATAGGATAGGATAGAGGATAGGATAGGATAGAGGATAGGATAGGATAGAGGATAGGATAGGATAGAGGATAGGATAGGATAGAGGATAGGATAGGATAGAGGATACGATAGGATAGGATAGAGGATTGGATTGGATAGAGGATAGGATATAGGATTGGCTAGGATAGAGGATAGGATACGATAGTGGATAGGATAGAGGATAGGATAGGATATAGGATTGGATAGGATAGAGGATAGGATACGATAGTGGATAGGATAGAGGATAGCATAGGATAGAGGATAGGATAGAGGATAGGATAGGATAGAGGATATGATAGGATAGAGGATAGGATAGGATAGAGGATAGGATAGGATAGAGGATAGGATAGGATAGAGGATACGATAGGATAGGATAGAGGATTGGATTGGATAGAGGATAGGATATAGGATTGGATAGGATAGAGGATAGGATACGATAGTGGATAGGATAGAGGATAGGATAGGATAGAGGATAGGATAGGATAGAGGATATTATAGGATAGAGGATAGGATAGGATAGGATAGAGTATAGGATAGGATAGAGGTTACGATATTATAGAGGATATTATAGGATAGAGGAAACGATAGGGTATTGGATAGGATAGAGCATAGGATAAAGAATAGGATAGGATAGAGGATAGGAGAGGGGATTGGATAGCATACGGGTTTGGATAGGATAGAGGATAGGATACGATAGAGGATAGAATAGGATTGAGGATACTATAGGATAGAGGATACGATATTATAGTGGAGAGGATCGAATAGAGGATCGGATAGCGGATAGGATAGGATAGAGGATAGGAGACGATAGAGGATATGATAGAGGATAGTATAGGATAGAGGACAGGAGACGATAGAGGATAGGATAGGATAGAGGATATTATACGATAGTGGATAGGATAGAGGATAGGATAGGATATGGGACAGGATAGAGGATTGTATAGAATAGGTGATATTATAAGATACAGGATAGGACAGGATAGCGGATAGGATAGGATATAGGATTGGATAGGCTAGAGGATAGGATAGGATGGAGGATACGATAGGATAGCGGATAGGATAGGATAGAGGATAGGATAGGATGGAATATAGGATAGGATATAGAATAGGATACGATAGAGTATAGGACATTGGATTAGATAGGATAGAGGATAGGATACGATAGAGGATAGGATAGGATAGGATAGAGGATAGGATAGAGGATAGGATAGGGGATGAATAGGATAGTTGATACGATAGGATAGAGAATAGGATAGGGGATCGGATAGGATAGAGGATAGGATAGGATAGGATAGAGAATAGGATAGGATAGTGGATAATATAGGATAAAGGAGACCATAGACGATAAGATAGGATAGAGGTTAGGATACGATAGGGGATAGGATAGGACAGCGGATAGGATAGGATATAGGATTGGATAGGATAGAGGATAGAATAGGGGATTGGATAGGATAGAGGATATGATAGGATAGGATAGAGAATAGGATAGGATAGAGGATAGGACAGGATAGAGGACAGGATAGAGGATAGAATAGAGGATAGGATAGGGGATAGGATAGGGTAGAGTATAGAATAGGATAGAGGATAGGATAGGATAGAGGATAGGATAGGAATGAGGATAGGATAGGATAGAGGATAGGATAAGATAGAGGATCGGATAGGATCGGATAGAATACAGAATAGGATAGAGGATAGGATAGGATAGCGGATAGGATAGGATAGAGGATAGGATAGGATGGAGGATAGGATAGGATTGAGAATAGGATACGATAGAGGATATGATAGAGGATTGTATAGGATAGAGGACAGGAGACGATAGAGGATAGGATAGGATAGAGGAAAGGATAGAGGATAGGATGGAGGATAGGATAGGATAGAGGATAGGATAGGATAGAGGATAGGATAGGATAGAGGATAGGTTAGGAGAGAAGGATAGGATAGGATAGAGGATAGGATAGGATAGAGGATAGGATAGGATAGAGGATAGGATAGGATTGAGGATAGGATAGGATAGTGGATAGTATAGAGGATAGGATAGAGGATAGTGTAGGGGATAGAATAGAGGATTGGATAGGATAGAGGATAGGATAGGATAGAGGATAGGATAGGATAGAGGATAGGATAGGATAGCGGATAGGATAGGATAGAGGATAGGATAGGATAGAGGATTGGATTAGATAGAGGATAGGATATTGGATTGGATAGGATAGAGGATAGGATACGATAGTGGATAGGATAGAGGATAGGATAGGATAGGGGATAGGATAGAGGATTGTATAGAATAGGTGATATTATAAGATAGAGGATAGGACAGGATAGCGGATAGGATAGGATATAGGATTGTATAGGCTAGAGGATAGGATAGGATGGAGGATAGGATAGGATAGCGGATAGGATAGGATTGAGGATAGGATAGGATAGAGGATAGGATAGGATGGAAGATAGGATAGGATATAGAATAGGATACGATAGAGTATAGGACATAGGATTAGATAGGATAGAGGATAGGATAGGATAGAGGATAGGATAGGATAGAGGATAGGATAGAGGATAGGATAGGGGATTGGATAGGATAGAGGATAGAATAGGATAGGATAGAGAATAGGATAGGATAGTGGATAATATAGGATAAAGGAGACCATAGACGATAAGATAGGATAGAGGATAGGATACGACAGAGGATAGGATAGGAAAGCGGATAGGATAGGATATAGGATTGGATAGGATAGAGGACAGGATAGGCGATTGGATAGGATAGAGGATATGATAGAATAGGATAGAGAATAGGATAGGATAGAGGATAGGATAGGATAGAGGATAGGACAGGATAGAGGACAGGATAGAGGATAGAATAGAGGATAGGATAGAGGATAGGATAGGATAATGGATACGATAGGATAGAGGATAGGATAGGATAGAGGATAGGATAGGATAGGGGATAGGATAGGGTAGAGTATAGAATAGGATGGAGGATAGGATAGGATAGAGGATAGGATAGGAATGAGGATAGGATAGGATAGAGGATAGGATAAGATAGAGGATCGGATAGGATCGGATAGAATATAGAATAGGAAAGAGGATAGGATAGGATAGAGGATAGGATAGGATAGAGGATAGGATAGGATAGAGGATAGGATAGGATAGAGGATAGGATAGGATAGAGGATAGGATAGGATTGAGGATAGGATAGGATAGAGGATAGGATAGAGGATAGGATAGAGGATAGGATAGGGGATAGGATAGAGGATTGGATAGGATAGAGGATAGGATAGGATAGAGGATAGGATCGGATAGCGGATAGAATAGGATATAGGATTGGATAGGATGAAGGATAGGATAGGATAGAGGATAGGATAGGATAGAGGATAGGATCGGATAGCGGATAGAATAGGATATAGGATTGGATAGGATGAAGGATAGGATAGGATAGAGGATAGGATAGGATAGAGGATAGGATAGGATAGAGGATAGGATAGGATAGAGGATAGGATAGGATAGAGGATAGGATAGGATAGAGGATAGGATAGGATAGAGGATAGGATAGGATAGAGGATAGGATAGGATAGAGGATAGGATAGGATAGAGGATAGGATAGGATAGAGGATAGGATAGGATAGAGGATAGGATAGGATAGAGGATAGGATAGGATAGAGGATAGGATAGGATAGAGGATAGGATAGGATAGCATAGGATAGAGGATAGGACAGAGGATAGGATAGGATAGAGGATAGTTTAGGAATGAGGATAGGATAGGATAGAGGATAGGATAGGATAGAGGATAGGATAGGATAGAGGATAGGATAGGATAGAACATAGAATAGGATAGAGGATAGGGTAGGATAGAGGATACGATATGATAGAGGATAGGATAGGATAGAGGGTAGGATATAGGATTGGATAGGATAGAGGGTAGGATATAGGATTGGATAGGATAGAGGATAGGATACGATAGTGGATAGGATAGAGGATAGCATAGGATAGGGGATAGGATAGGATATAGGATTGGATAGGCTAGAGGATAGGATAGGATGGTGGATAGGATAGGATAGCGGATAGGATAGGATTGAGGATAGGATAGGATAGAGGATAGGATAGGATGGAATATAGGATAGGATATAGAATAGGATACGATAGAGTATAGGACATAGGATTAGATAGGATAGAGGATAGGATACGATAGAGGATAGGATAGGATAGAGGATAGGATAGAGGATAGGATAGAGGATAGGATAGGGGATGGATAGGATAGTTGATACGATAGGATAGAGAATAGGATAGGGGTATGGATAGGATAGAGGATAGGATAGGATAGGATAGAGAATAGGATAGGATAGTGGATAATATAGGATAAAGGAGACCATGGACGATAAGATAGGATAGAGGATAGGATACGATAGAGGATAGGATAGGATAGCGGATAGGATAGGATATAGGATTGGATAGGATAGAGGATAGGGTAGGAATGAGGATAGGATAGGATAGAGGATAGAATAGGATCGAGGATTGGATTGGATAGAGGATAGGATATAGGATTGGATAGAGGATAGGATATAGGATTGGATAGGATAGAGGATAGGATACGATAGTGGATAGGATAGAGGATAGGATAGGATAGGGGACAGGATAGAGGATTTTATAGAATATTTGATATTATAAGATAAAGGATAGGACAGGATAGCGGATAGGATAGGATATAGGATTGGATAGGCTAGAGGATAGGATAGGATGGAGGATAGGATAGGATAGCGGATAGGATAGGATAAAGGAGACCATAGACGATAAGATAGGATAGAGGATAGGATAGGATAGAGGATTGGATTGGATAGAGGATAGGATATAGGATTGGATAGGATAGAGGATAGGATACGATAGTGGATAGGATAGAGGATAGGATAGGGTAGAGGATATTATAGGATAGAGGATAGGATAGGATAGGATAGAGTATAGGATAGGATAGAGGTTACGATATTATAGAGGATATTATAGGATAGAGGAAACGATAGGGTATTGGATAGGATAGAGCATAGGATAAAGAATAGGATAGGATAGAGGATAGGATAGGGGATTGGATAGCATACGGGTTTGGATAGGATAGAGGATAGGATACGATAGAGGATAGAATAGGATTGAGGATAGGATAGGATAGAGGATACGATATTACAGTGGAGAGGATCGAATAGAGGATAGGATAGCGGATAGGATAGGATAGAGGATAGGATAGGATAGAGGATACGATAGGATAGAGGATAGCATAGGATAGAGGATAGGATAGGATAGAGGATAGTATAGGATAGGATAGAGGATAGGATAGGATCGAGGATTGGATTGGATAGAGGATAGGATATAGGATTGGATAGGATAGAGGATAGGATACGATAGTGGATAGGATAGGGGATAGGATAGGATAGAGGATAGGATCGGATAGCGGTTAGGATAGGGGATTGGATAGGATAGAGGATAGAATAGGATAGAGGATAGGATAGGATCGGATAGAGCATAGTATAGGGGATTGGATAGGATAGCATAGCGGATAGGATTGGGTAGAGTATAGAATAGGATGGAGGATAGGATAGGATAGAGGACAGGACAGGAATGAGGATAGGATAGGATAGAGGATATGATAAGATAGATACTCGGATAGGATCGGATAGAACATAGAATAGGATAGAGGATAATATAGTATAGAGGATAGGATAGGATAGAGGATAGGATAGGATAGAGGATAGGGTAGGATAGAGGATAGGATAGGATAGAGGATAGGATAGGATAGAGGATAGGATAGGATAGCGGATAGGATATGGTAGAGTATATAATAGGATAGAGGATAGGATAGGATAGAGGATAGGATAGGAATGAGGATAGGATAGGATAGAGGATAGGATAAGATAGAGGATCGGATAGTATCGTATAGAATATAGAATAGGATAGAGGATAGGATAGGATAGAGGATAGGATAGGATAGAGGATAGGATAGGATAGAGGATAGGATAGGATAGAGGATAGGTTAGGAGAGAAGGATAGGATAGGATAGAGGATAGGATAGGATAGAGGATAGGATAGGATAGAGGATAGGATAGGATAGAGGATAGGATAGGATAGAGGATAGGATAGGATAGAGGATAGGATAGAATTGAGGATAGGATAGGATAGTGGATAGTATAGAGGATAGGATAGAGGATAGTGTAGGGGATAGAATAGAGGATTGGATAGGATAGAGGATAGGATAGGATAGAGGATAGGATAGGATAGAGGATAGGATAAGATAGCGGATAGGATAGGATAGAGGATAGGATAGGATAGAGGATTGGATTAGATAGAGGATAGGATATTGGATTGGATAGGATAGAGGATAGGATACGATAGTGGATAGGATAGAGGATAGGATAGGATAGGGGATAGGATAGAGGATTGTATAGAATAGGTGATATTATAAGATAGAGGATAGGACAGGATAGCGGATAGGATAGGATATAGGATTGTATAGGCTAGAGGATAGGATAGGATGGAGGATAGGATAGGATAGCGGATAGGATAGGATTGAGGATAGGATAGGATAGAGGATAGGATAGGATGGAAGATAGGATAGGATATAGAATAGGATACTATAGAGTATAGGACATAGGATTAGATAGGATAGAGGATAGGATAGGATAGAGGATAGGATAGGATAGAGGATAGGATAGGATAGAGGATAGGATAGGATAGAGGATAGGATAGAGGATAGGATAGGGGATTGGATAGGATATAGGATAGAATAGGATAGGATAGAGAATAGGATAGGATAGTGGATAATATAGGATAAAGGAGACCATAGACGATAAGATAGGATAGAGGATAGGATACGACAGAGGATAGGATAGGAAAGCGGATAGGATAGGATATAGGATTGGATAGGATAGAGGACAGGATAGGCGATTGGATAGGATAGAGGATATGATAGAATATGATAGAGAATAGGATAGGATAGAGGATAGGATAGGATAGAGGATAGGACAGGATAGAGGACAGGATAGAGGATAGAATAGAGGATAGGATAGAGGATAGGATAGGATAATGGATACGATAGGATAGAGGATAGGATGGGATAGAGGATAGGATAGGATAGGGGATAGGATAGGGTAGAGTATAGAATAGGATGGAGGATAGGATAGGATAGAGGATAGGATAGGAATGAGGATAGGATAGGATAGAGGATAGGATAGGATAGAGGATAGGATAGGATAGGGGATAGGATAGGGTAGAGTATAGAATAAGATGGAGGATAGGATAGGATAGAGGATAGGATAGGAATGAGGATAGGATAGGATAGAGGATAGGATAAGATAGAGGATCGGATAGGATCGGATAGAATATAGAATAGGATAGAGGATAGGATAGGATAGAGGATAGGATAGGATAGAGGATAGGATAGGATAGAGGATAGGATAGGATAGAGGATAGGATAGGATTGAGGATAGGATAGGATAGAGGATAGGATAGAGGATAGGATAGAGGATAGGATAGGGGATAGGATAGAGGATTGGATAGGATAGAGGATAGGATAGGATAGAGGATAGGATCGGATAGCGGATAGAATAGGATATAGGATTGGATAGGATGAAGGATAGGATAGGATAGAGGATAGGATAGGATAGAGGATAGGATCGGATAGCGGATAGAATAGGATATAGGATTGGATAGGATGAAGGATAGGATAGGATAGAGGATAGGATATGATAGAGGATAGGATAGGATAGAGGATAGGATAGGATAGAGGATAGGATAGGATAGAGGATAGGATAGGATAGAGGATAGGATAGGATAGAGGATAGGATAGGATAGAGGATAGGATAGAATAGAGGATAGGATAGGATAGAGGATAGGATAGGATAGAGGATAGGATAGGATAGAGGATAGGATAGGATAGAGGATAGGATAGGATAGCATAGGATAGAGGATAGGACAGAGGATAGGATAGGATAGAGGATAGTTTAGGAATGAGGATAGGATAGGATAGAGGATAGGATAGGATAGAGGATAGGATAGGATAGAGGATAGGATAGGATAGAACATAGAATAGGATAGAGGATAGGGTAGGATAGAGGATACGATATGATAGAGGATAGGATAGGATAGAGGGTAGGATATAGGATTGGATAGGATAGAGGATAGGATACGATAGTGGATAGGATAGAGGATAGCATAGGATAGAGGATAGGATAGAGGATAGGATAGGATAGAAGATAGGATAGGATAGGATAGAGGATTGGATTGGATAGAGGATAGGATATAGGATTGGATAGGATAGAGGATAGGATACGATAGTGGATAGGATAGAGGATAGGATAGGGTAGAGGATATTATAGGATAGAGGATAGGATAGGATAGGATAGAGTATAGGATAGGATAGAGGGTACGATATTATAGAGGATATTATAGGATAGAGGAAACGATAGGGTATTGGATAGGATAGAGCATAGGATAAAGAATAGGATAGGATAGAGGATAGGATAGGGGATTGGATAGCATACGGGATTGGATAGGATAGAGGATAGGATACGATGGAGGATAGGATAGGATAGAGGATAGGATACGATAGAAGATAGGATAGGATAGAGGATAGGATAGGGGATTGGATAGGATAGAGTATAGGATAGGATAGGATAGAGGATACGATATTATAGAGGATAGGATAGGATAGAGGATAGGATCGGATAGAGGATAGGATAGGGGATTGGATAGGATAGAGGAAAGGATAGGATAGAGGATAGGATAGGATAGCGGATAGGATAGGGGATTGGATAGGATAGAGAATAGGATAGGATGGATGATATTAAGGATAGAGGACAGGATAGGATAGAGGATACGATATTATAGAGGAGAGGATCGAATAGAGGAAAGGATAGCTTATAGGATAGGATAGAGTATAGAATAGGATAGAGGATATGATAGGATAGAGGATAGAATAGGATTGAGGATAGGATAGGATAGAGGATACGATATTATAGTGGAGAGGATCGAATAGAGGATAGGATAGCGGATAGGATAGGATAGAGGATATGATAGGATAGGATAGAGGATAGGATAGGATCGAGGATTGGATTGGATAGAGGATAGGATATAGGATTGGATAGGATAGAGCATAGGATACGATAGTGGATAGGATAGAGGATAGGATAGGATAGAGGATAGGATCGGATAGCGGTTAGGATAGGGGATTGGATAGGATAGAGGATAGAATAGGATAGAGGATAAGATAGGATCGGATAGAGCATAGTATAGGGGATTGGATAGGATACGATAGTGGTTAGGATAGAGGATAGCATAGGATAGAGGATAGGATAGAGGATAGGATAGGATAGAGGATAGGATAGGAATGAGGATAGGATAGGATAGAGGATAGGATAAGATAGATACTCGGATAAGATCGGATAGAACGTAGAATAGGATAGAGGATAATATAGGATAGAGGATAGGATAGGATAGAGGATAGGATAGGATACAGGATAGGGTAGGATAGAGGATAGGATAGGATAGAGGATAGGATAGGATAGAGGATTGGATTGGATAGAGGATAGGATATAGGATTGGATAGGATAGAAGATAGGATACGATAGTGGATAGGATAGAGGATAGCATAGGATAGAGGATAGGATAGAGGATAGGATAGGATAGAGGATAGGATAGGATAGAGGATTGGATTGGATAGAGGATAGGATATAGGATTGGATAGGATAGAGGATAGGATACGATAGTGGATAGGATAGAGGATAGGATAGGATAGAGGATAGGATAGGATAGAGGATATTATAGGATAGAGGATAGGATAGGATAGGATAGAGTATAGGATAGGATAGAGGTTACGATATTATAGAGGATATTATAGGATAGAGGAAACGATAGGGTATTGGATAGGATAGAGCATAGGATAAAGAATAGGATAGGATAGAGGATAGGATAGGGGATTGGATAGCATACGGGTTTGGATAGGATAGAGGATAGGATACGATAGAGGATAGAATAGGATTGAGGATAGGATAGGATAGAGGATACGATATTATAGTGGAGAGGATCGAATAGAGGATAGGATAGCGGATAGGATAGGATAGAGTATTGAATAGGATAGAGGATAGGATAGGATAGAGGATAGAATAGGATTGAGGATAGGATAGGATAGAGGAAAGGATAGGATAGAGGATAGGATAGGATAGAGGATACGATAGGATAGAGGATAGCATAGGATAGAGGATAGGATAGGATAGAGGATAGGATAGGATTGAGGATAGGATAGGATAGAGGCTAGGATAGGATAGGATATAGTATAGGGTAGGATAGAGGGTACGATATTATAGAGGATATTATAGGATAGAGGAAACGATAGGGTATTGGATAGGATAGAGCATAGGATAAAGAATAGGATAGGATAGAGGATAGGATAGGGGATTGGATAGCATACGGGATTGGATAGGATAGAGAATAGGATACGATAGCGGATAGGATAGGATAGAGGATAGGATAGGGGATTAGATAGGATAGAGTATAAGATAGGATAGGATAGAGGATACGATATTATAGAGGATAGGATAGGATAGAGGATAGGATCGGATAGAGGATAGGATAGGGGATTGGATAGGATAGAGGAAAGGATAGGATAGAGGATAGGATAGGATAGCGGATAGGATAAGGGATTGGATAGGATAGAGAATAGGATACGATGGATGATATTAAGGATAGAGGACAGGATAGGATAGAGGATACGATATTATAGAGGAGGGGATCGAATAGAGGAAAGGATGGCGGATAGGATAGGATAGAGTATAGAATAGGATAGAGGATATGATAGGATAGAGGATAGAATAGGATTGAGGATAGGATAGGATAGAGGATAGGATAGAGGATAGGATAGAGGATAGGATAGGGGATGGATAGGATAGTTGATACGATAGGATAGAGAATAGGATAGGGGATTGGATAGGATAGATAATAGGATAGGATAGTGGATAATATAGGATAAAGGAGACCATATACGATAAGATAGGATAGAGGATAGGATACGATAGAGGATAGGATAGGATACCGGATAGGATAGGATATAGGATTGGAGAGGATAGAGGATAGGATAGGGGATTGGATAGGATAGAGGATATGATAGGATAGGATAGAGAATAGGATAGGATAGAGGATAGGACAGGATAGAGGACAGGATAGAGGATAGAATAGAGGATAGGATAGAGGATAGGATAGGATAGCGGATAGGATAGGGTAGAGTATAGAATAGGATAGCGGATAGGATAGGATATAGGATACGAAATTATAGAGGATAGGATAGGATAGAGGATAGCATCGGATAGCGGATAGGATAGGGGATTGGATAGGATAGAGGATAGAATAGGATAGAGGATAGGATACGATCGGATAGAGCATAGGATAGGGGATTGGATAGGATAGAGGGTAGGATAGGATAGCGGATAGGATAGCATATAGGATTGGATAGGATAGGGGATAGGATAGGATAAAGGGTAGGATAGGATAGAGGATAGAATAGGATAGAGGATAGGATAGGATAGAGGATAGGATAGGATATAGGATTGGATAGGATAGATGATAGGATACGATAGAGTTTAGGATAGGATAGAGGATGGGATAGGGGATTGGATAGGATAGAGTATAGGATAGGATAGAGGATAGAATAGGATAGAGGATAGGATAGGATAGAGGATAGGATAGGATATAGGATTGGATAGGATAGAGGATAGGATACGATAGAGGATAGGATAGGATAGAGGATAGGATTGGATAGAGGATAGGATCGGATAGAGGATAGGATAGGGCATTGGATAGGATAGACAATTGGATACGATAGAGTATAGGACGTAGGATTTCATAGGATAGAGGATAGGATACGATAGAGGATAGGATAGGATAGAGGATAGGATAGAGGATAGGATACAGGATAGGATAGGGGATGGATAGGATAGTTGATACGATAGGATAGAGAATAGGATAGGGGATTGGATAGGATAGAGGATAGGATAGGATAGGATTGAGAATAGGATACGATAGAGTATAGGACATAGGATTGGATAGAGGATAGGATAGGATAGAGGATAGGATAGGATAGAGGATAGGATAGGATAGAGGATAGGATAGGATAGAGGATAGGATAGGATAGATGAAAGGATAGAGGATAGGATGGATGATAGGATAGGATAGAGGATAGGATAGGATAGAGGATAGGATAGGATAGAGGATAGGATAGGATAGGATAGAGGATAGGATAGGATAGAGGATAGGATAAGATAGAGGATAGGATAGGATAGAGGATAGGATATTATAGAGGATTGGATAGGATAGAGGAAAGGATAGGATAGGGGATTGGATAGGATAGAGGATAGGAGACGATATAGGATATGATAGAGGATAGTATAGGATAGAGGACAGGAGACGATAGAGGATAGGATAGGATACAGGATAGGATAGGATAGGATAGAGGATAGGATAGGATCGAGGATTTAATTGGATAGAGGATAGGATATAGGATTGGATAGGATAGAGGGTAGGATACGATAGTGGATAGGATAGGGGATAGGATAGGATAGAGGATAGGGTAGGATAGAGGATATGATAGGATAGAGGATAGGATAGGATAGAGGATAGGATAGGATAGCGGATAGGATATGGTAGAGTATATAATAGGATAGAGGATAGGATAGGATAGAGGATAGGATAGGAATGAGGATAGGATAGGATAGAGGATAGGATAAGATAGAGGATCGGATAGTATCGGATAGAATATAGAATAGGATAGAGGATAGGATAGGATAGAGGATAGGAGAGGATAGAGGATAGGATAGGATAGAGGATAGGATAGGATAGAGGATAGGATAGGATAGAGGATAGGATACGATAGTGGATAGGATAGAGGATAGGATAGGATAGGGGACAGGATAGAGGATTTTATAGAATAGGTGATATTATAAGATAGAGGATAGGACAGGATAGCGGATAGGATAGGATATAGGATTGGATAGGCTAGAGGATAGGATAGGATGGAGGATAGGATAGGATAGCGGATAGGATAGGATTGAGGATAGGATAGGATAGAGGATAGGATAGGATGGAATATAGGATAGGATATAGAATAGGATACGATAGAGTATAGGACGTAGGATTTGATAGGATAGAGGATAGGATACGATAGAGGATAGGATAGGATAGAGGATAGGATAGAGGATAGGATAGGATAGAGGAAAGGATAGAGGATAGGATGGAGGATAGGGTAGGATAGAGGATAGGATAGGATAGAGGATAGGATAGGATAGAGGATAGGATAGGATAGGATAGAGGATAGGATAGGATAGAGGATAGGATAGGATAGAGGATAGGATAGGATAGAGGATAGGATAGGATAGAGGATAGGATAGGATAGAGGATAGGATATTATAGAGGATTGGATAGGATAGAGGAAAGGATAGGATAGGGGATTGGATAGGATAGAGGATAGGAGACGATATAGGATATGATAGAGGATAGTATAGGATAGAGGACAGGAGACGATAGAGGATAGGATAGGATAGAGGATAGGATAGGATAGGATAGAGGATAGGATAGGATCGAGGATTGGATTGGATAGAGGATAGGATATAGGATTGGATAGGATAGAGGATAGGATACGATAGTGGATAGGATAGCGGATAGGATAGGATAGAGGATAGGATCGGATAGCGGTTAGGATAGGGGATTGGATAGGATAGAGGATAGAATAGGATAGAGGATAGGATAGGATCGGATAGAGCATAGTATAGGGGATTGGATAGGATAGCATAGCGGATAGGATTGGGTAGAGTATAGAATAGGATGGAGGATAGGATAGGATAGAGGACAGGATAGGAATGAGGATAGGATAGGATAGAGGATATGATAAGATAGATACTCGGATAGGATCGGATAGAACATAGAATAGGATAGAGGTTAATATAGGATAGAGGGTAGGATAGGATAGAGGATAGGATAGGATAGAGGATAGGGTAGGATAGAGGATAGGATAGGATAGAGGATAGGATAGGATAGAGGATAGGATAGGATAGCGGATAGGATATGGTAGAGTATATAATAGGATAGAGGATAGGAGAGGATAGAGGATAGGATAGGAATGAGGATAGGATAGGATAGAGGATAGGATAAGATAGAGGATCGGATAGTATCGGATAGAATATAGAATAGGATAGAGGATAGGATAGGATAGAGGATAGGATAGGATAGAGGATAGGATAGGATAGAGGATAGGATAGGATAGAGGATAGGATAGGATAGAGGATAGGATAGGATAGAGGATAGGATAGGATAGAGGATAGGATAGGATAGAGGATAGGATAGGATAGAGGATAGGATAGGATAGAGGATAGGATAGGATAGAGGATAGGATAGGATAGAGGATAGGATAGGATAGAGGATAGGATAGGATTGAGGATAGGATAGGATAGTGGATAGTATAGAGGATAGGATAGAGGATAGTGTAGGGGATAGAATAGAGGATTGGATAGGATAGAGGATAGGATAGGATAGAGGATAGGATAGGATAGAGGATAGGATAGGATAGCGGATAGGATAGGATAGAGGATAGGATAGGATAGAGGATTGGATTAGATAGAGGATAGGATATTGGATTGGATAGGATAGAGGATAGGATACGATAGTGGATAGGATAGAGGATAGGATAGGATAGGGGATAGGATAGAGGATTGTATAGAATAGGTGATATTATAAGATAGAGGATAGGACAGGATAGCGGATAGGATAGGATATAGGATTGTATAGGCTAGAGGATAGGATAGGATGGAGGATAGGATAGGATAGCGGATAGGATAGGATTGATGATAGGATAGGATAGAGGATAGGATAGGATGGAAGATAGGATAGGATATAGAATAGGATACGATAGAGTATAGGACATAGGATTAGATAGGATAGAGGATAGGATAGGATAGAGGATAGGATAGGATAGAGGATAGGATAGAGGATAGGATAGGGGATGGATAGGATAGTTGATACGATAGGGTAGATAATAGGATAGGGGATTGGATAGGATAGAGGATAGAATAGGATAGGATAGAGAATAGGATAGGATAGTGGATAATATAGGATAAAGGAGACCATAGACGATAAGATAGGATAGAGGATAGGATAGGATAGCGGATAGGATAGGATATAGGATTGGATAGGATAGAGGATAGGATAGGAATGAGGATAGGATAGGATAGAGGATACTACATAGGATTGGATAGGATAGAGTATAGGATAGGATAGAGGATAGGATAGGATAGAGGATAGGATCGAGGATAGGAGACGATACAGTATATGATAGAGGATAGTATAGGATAGAGGACAGGAGACGATAGAGGATAGGATAGGATAGAGGATAGGATACGATAGTGGATAGGATAGAGGATAGGATAGGATAGGGGACAGGATAGAGGATTTTATAGAATAGGTGATATTATAAGATAGAGGATAGGACAGGATAGCGGATAGGATAGGATGGAATATAGGATAGGATATAGAATAGGATACGATAGAGTATAGGACGTAGGATTTGATAGGATAGAGGATAGGATACGATAGAGGATAGGATAGAGGATAGGATAGGGGATGGATAGGATAGTTGATACGATAGGGTAGAGAATAGGATAGGGGATTGGATAGGATAGAGGATAGAATAGGATAGGATAGAGAATAGGATAGGATAGTGGATAATATAGGATAAAGGAGACCATAGACGATAAGATAGGATAGAGGATAGGATACGACAGAGGATAGGATAGGAAAGCGGATAGGATAGGATATAGGATTGGATAGGATAGAGGACAGGATAGGCGATTGGATAGGATAGAGGATATGATAGGATAGGATAGAGAATAGGATAGGATAGAGGATAGGATAGGATAGAGGATAGGACAGGATAGAGGACAGGATAGAGGATAGAATAGAGGATAGGATAGAGGATAGGATAGGATAATGGATACGATAGGATAGAGGATAGGATAGGATAGAGGATAGGATAGGATAGGGGATAGGATAGGGTAGAGTATAGAATAGGATGGAGGATAGGATAGGATAGAGGATAGGATAGGAATGAGGATAGGATAGGATAGAGGATAGGATAAGATAGAGGATCGGATAGGATCGGATAGAATATAGAATAGGATAGAGGATAGGATAGGATAGAGGATAGGATAGGATAGAGGATAGGATAGGATAGAGGATAGGGTAGGATAGAGGATAGGATAGGATTGAGGATAGGATAGGATAGAGGATAGGATAGAGGATAGGATAGAGGATAGGATAGGGGATAGGATAGAGGATTGGATAGGATAGAGGATAGGATAGGATAGAGGATAGGATCGGATAGCGGATAGAATAGGATATAGGATTGGATAGGATGAAGGATAGGATAGGATAGAGGATAGGATAGGATAGAGGATAGGATCGGATAGCGGATAGAATAGGATATAGGATTGGATAGGATGAAGGATAGGATAGGATAGAGGATAGGATAGGATAGAGGATAGGATAGGATAGAGGATAGGATAGGATAGAGGATAGGATAGGATAGAGGATAGGATAGGATAGAGGATAGGATAGGATAGAGGATAGGATAGGATAGAGGATAGGATAGGATAGCATAGGATAGAGGATAGGACAGAGGATAGGATAGGATAGAGGATAATTTAGGAATGAGGATAGGATAGGATAGAGGATAGGATAGGATAGAGGATAGGATAGGATAGAACATAGAATAGGATAGAGGATAGGGTAGGATAGAGGATACGATATGATAGAGGATAGGATAGGATAGAGGGTAGGATATAGGATTGGATAGGATAGAGGATAGGATACGATAGTGGATAGGATAGAGGATAGCATAGGATAGAGGATAGGATAGAGGATAGGATAGGATAGAAGATAGGATAGGATAGGATAGAGGATTGGATTGGATAGAGGATAGGATATAGGATTGGATAGGATAGAGGATAGGATACGATAGTGGATAGGATAGAGGATAGGATAGGGTAGCGGATATTATAGGATAGAGGATAGGATAGGATAGGATAGAGTATAGGATAAAAAAGAGGGTACGATATTATAGAGGATATTATAGGATAGAGGAAACGATAGGGTATTGGATAGGATAGAGCATAGGATAAAGAATAGGATAGGATAGAGGATAGGATAGGGGATTGGATAGCATACGGGATTGGATAGGAAAGAGGATAGGATACGATAGAGGATAGGATAGGATAGAGGATAGGATACGATAGAAGATAGTATAGGATAGAGGATAGGATAGGGGATTGGATAGGATAGAGTATAGGATAGGATAGGATAGAGGATACGATATTATAGAGGATAGGATAGGATAGAGGATTGGATTGGATAGAGGATAGGATATAGGATTGGATAGGATAGAAGATAGGATACGATAGTGGATAGGATAGAGGATAGCATAGGATAGAGGATAGGATAGAGGATAGGATAGGATAGAGGATAGGATAGGATAGAGGATAGGATAGGATAGGATAGAGGATTGGATTGGATAGAGGATAGGATATAGGATTGGATAGGATAGAGGATAGGATACGATAGTGGATAGGATAGAGGATAGGATAGGATAGAGGATAGGATAGGATAGAGGATATTATAGGATAGAGGATAGGATAGGATAGGATAGAGTATAGGATAGGATAGAGGTTACGATATTATAGAGGATATTATAGGATAGAGGAAACGATAGGGTATTGGATAGGATAGAGCATAGGATAAAGAATAGGATAGGATAGAGGATAGAATAGGATTGAGGATAGGATAGGATAGAGGATACGATATTATAGTGGAGAGGATCGAATAGAGGAATGGATAGCGGATAGGATAGGATAGAGTATTGAATAGGATAGAGGATAGGATAGGATAGAGGATAGAATAGGATTGAGGATAGGATAGGATAGAGGAAACGATAGGATAGAGGATAGGATAGGATAGAGGATAGGATAGGATAGAGGATAGGATAGGATAGAGGATAGGATAGGATAGAGGATAGGATAGGATAGAGGATAGGATAGAGGATAGGATAGGATAGAGGATAGGATAGGATAGAGGATAGGATAGGATAGAGGATAGGATAGGATAGAGGATAGGATAGGATAGAGGATAGGATAGGATAGAGGATAGGATAGGATAGCATAGGATAGAGGATAGGACAGAGGATAGGATAGGATAGAGGATAGTTTAGGAATGAGGATAGGATAGGATAGAGGATAGGATAGGATAGAGGATAGGATAGGATAGAGGATAGGATAGGATAGAGGATAGGATAGGATAGAACATAGAATAGGATAGAGGATAGGGTAGGATAGAGGATACGATATGATAGAGGATAGGATAGGATAGAGGGTAGGATATAGGATTGGATAGGATAGAGGATAGGATACGATAGTGGATAGGATAGAGGATAGCATAGTATAGAGGATAGGATAGAGTATAGGATAGGATAGAAGATAGGATAGGATAGGATAGAGGATTGGATTGGATAGAGGATAGGATATAGGATTGGATAGGATAGAGGATAGGATACGATAGTGGATAGGATAGAGGATAGGATAGGGTAGAGGATATTATAGGATAGAGGAAACGATAGGGTATTGGATAGGATAGAGCATAGGATAAAGAATATGATAGGATAGAGGATAGGATAGGGGATTGGATAGCATACGGGATTGGATAGGATAGAGGATAGGATACGATAGAGGATAGGATAGGATAGAGGATAGGATACGGTAGAAGATAGGATAGGATAGAGGATAGGATAGGGGATTGGATAGGATAGAGTATAGGATAGGATAGGATAGAGGATACGATATTATAGAGGATAGGATAGGATAGAGGATAGGATCGGATAGAGGATAGGATAGGGGATTGGATAGGATAGAGGAAAGGATAGGATAGAGGATAGGATAGGATAGCGGATAGGATAGGGGATTGGATAGGATAGAGAATAGGGTAGGATGGATGATATTAAGGATAGAGGACAGGATAGGATGGAGGATTGGATTGGATAGAGGATAGGATATAGGATTGGATAGGATAGAAGATAGGATACGATAGTGGATAGGATAGAGGATAGGATAGAGGATAGGATAGGATAGAGGATAGGATAGGATAGAGGATAGGATAGGATAGAGGATAAGATAGGATAGGATAGAGGATTGGATTGGATAGAGGATAGGATATAGGATTGGATAGGATAGAGGATAGGATACGATAGTGGATAGGATAGAGGATAGGATAGGATAGAGGATAGGATAGGATAGAGGATAGAATAGGATTGAGGATAGGATAGGATAGAGGATCGGATAGGTGATTGGATAGGATAGAGGATAGGATAGGATAGAGGATAGTATAGGATAGAGGATAGGATAGGATAGAGGATAGGATAGGATAGGATAGAGGATAGGATAGGATAGAGGATACGATAGGATAGAGGATAGGATAGGATAGAGGATACGATAGGATAGAGGATAGCATAGGATAGAGGATAGGATAGGATAGAGGATAGGATAGGATTGAGGATAGGATAGGATAGAGGATAGGATAGGATAGGATAGAGTATAGGATAGGATAGAGGGTACGATATTATAGAGGATATTATAGGATAGAGGAAACGATAAGGTATTGGATAGGATAGAGCATAGGATAAAGAATAGGATAGGATAGAGGATAGGATAGGGGATTGGATAGCATACGGGATTGGATAGGATAGAGGATAGGATACGATAGCGGATAGGATAGGATAGAGGATAGGATAGGGGATTAGATAGGATAGAGTATAGGATAGGATAGGATAGAGGATACGATATTATAGAGGATAGGATAGGATAGAGGATAGGATCGGATAGAGGATAGGATAGGGGATTGGATAGGATAGAGGAAAGGATAGGATAGAGGATAGGATAGGATAGCGGATAGGATAGGGGATTGGATAGGATAGAGAATAGGATAGGATGGATGATATTAAGGATAGAGGACAGGATAGGATAGAGGATACGATATTATAGAGGAGGGGATCGAATAGAGGAAAGGATAGCGGATAGGATAGGATAGAGTATAGAATAGGATAGAGGATATGATAGGATAGAGGATAGAATACGATTGAGGATAGGATAGGATAGAGGATACGATATTATAGTGGAGAGGATCGAATAGAGGATAGGATAGCGGATAGGATAGGATAGAGGATATGATAGGATAGGATAGAGGATAGGATAGGATCGAGCATTGGATTGGATAGAGGATAGGATATAGGATTGGATAGGATAGAGCATAGGATACGATAGTGGATAGGATAGAGGATAGGATAGGATAGAGGATAGGATCGGATAGCGGTTAGGATAGGGGATTGGATAGGATAGAGGATAGAATAGGATAGAGGATAGGATAGGATCGGATAGAGCATAGTATAGGGGATTGGATAGGATACGATAGTGGATAGGATAGAGGATAGCATAGGATAGAGGATAGGATAGAGGATAGGATAGGATAGAGGATAGGATAGGAATGAGGATAGGATAGGATAGAGGATAGGATAAGATAGATACTCGGATAAGATCGGATAGAACGTAGAATAGGATAGAGGATAGGATAGGATAGAGGATAGGATAGGATACAGGATAGGGTAGGATAGAGGATAGGATAGGATAGAGGATAGGATAGGATAGAGGATACGATAGGATAGAGGATAGCATAGGATAGAGGATAGGATAGGATAGAGGATAGGATAGGATTGAGGATAGGATAGGATAGAGGATAGGATAGGATAGGATAGAGTATAGGATAGGATAGAGGGTACGATATTATAGAGGATATTATAGGATAGAGGAAACGATAGGGTATTGGATAGGATAGAGCATAGGATAAAGAATAGGATAGGATAGAGGATAGGATAGGGGATTGGATAGCATACGGGATTGGATAGGATAGAGGATAGGATACGATAGCGGATAGGATAGGATAGAGGATAGGATAGGGGATTATATAGGATAGAGTATAGGATAGGATAGGATAGAGGATACGATATTATAGAGGATAGGATAGGATAGAGGATAGGATCGGATAGAGGATAGGATAGGGGATTGGATAGGATAGAGGAAAGGATAGGATAGAGGATAGGATAGGATAGCGGATAGGATAGGGGATTGGATAGGGTAGAGAATAGGATAGGATGGATGATATTATGGATAGAGGACAGGATAGGATAGCGGATAGGATAGGGGATTGGATAGGATAGAGAATAGGATAGGATGGATGATATTAAGGATAGAGGACAGGATAGGATAGAGGATACGATATTATAGAGGAGGGGATCGAATAGAGGAAAGGATAGCGGATAGGATAGGATAGAGTATAGAATAGGATAGAGGATATGATAGGATAGAGGATAGAATACGATTGAGGATAGGATAGGATAGAGGATAGGATAGAGGATAGGATAGAGGATAGGATAGGGGATGGATAGGATAGTTGATACGGTAGGATAGAGAATAGGATAGAGGATAGGATACGATAGAGGATAGGATAGGATAGAGGACAGGATATTATAGAGGATAGGATAGGATAGAGGATAGGATCGGATAGAGGATAGGATAGGGGATTGGATAGGATAGAGGATAGGATAGGATAGAGGATAGGATAGGATAGCGGATAGGATAGGGTAGAGTATAGAATAAGATAGAGGATAGGATTGGATAGAGGATAGGATAGGATAGAGGATAGGGTAGAGGATAGGATAGGGGATATTATAGGATAGAGGATAGGGCAGGATAGCGGATAGGATAGGATATAGGATACGAAATTATAGAGGATAGGATAGGATAGAGGATAGCATCGGATAGCGCATAGGATAGGGGATTGGATAGGATAGGGGATAGAATAGGATAGAGGATAGGATACGATCGGATAGAGCATAGGATAGGGGATTGTATAGGATAGAGGGTAGGATAGGATAGCGGATACGATAGCATATAGGATTGGACAGGATAGGGGATAGGATAGGATAAAGGGTAGGATAGGATAGAGGATAGAATAGGATAGAGGATAGGATAGGATAGAGGATAGGATAGGATATAGGATTGGATAGGATAGATGATAGGATACGATAGAGGATAGGATAGGATAGCGGATAGGATAGGGTAGAGTATAGAATAGGATAGAGGATAGGATTGGATAGAGGATAGGATAGGACAGAGGATAGGGTAGAGGATAGGATAGAGGATTGGATAGGATAGGGGATATTATAGGATAGAGGATAGGGCAGGATGGCGGATATGATAGGATATAGGATACGAAATTATAGAGGATAGGATAGGATAGCGGATATCATCGGATAGCGGATAGGATAGGGGATTGGATAGGATAGAGGGTAGGATAGGATAGCGGATAGGATAGCATATAGGATTGGATAGGATCGGGGATAGGATAGGATAAATGGTAGGATAGGATAGAGGATAGAATAGGATAGAGTAAAGGATAGGATAGAGGTTCGGATAGGTGATTGGATAGGATAGAGGGTAGGATAGGATAGCGGATAGAATAGCATATAGGATTGGATAGGATCGGGGATAGGATAGGATAAATGGTAGGATAGGATAGATGATAGAATAGGATAGAGGATAGGATACGATCGGATAGAGCATAGGATAGGGGATTGGATAGGATAGAGGGTAGGATAGGATAGCGGATAGGATATCATATAGGATTGGATAGGATAGGGGATTGTATAGGATAGAGGACAGGAGACGATAGAGGATAGTATAGGATAGAGGATAGGATAGGATAGAGGATAGGATAGGATATAGGATTGGATAGGATAGAGGATAGGATACGATAGGGGATAGGATAGGATAGAGGATAGGATTGGATAGAGGATAGGATCGGATAGAGGATAGCATAGGGGATTGGATAGGATAGACAATTGGAGACGATAGAGGATAGGATAGGGGATTTTATAGGATAGAGAATAGGAGACGATAGAGGATAGGATAGGGTATTGTATAGGATAGTGGACAGGAGACGATAGAGGATAGGATAGAGGATTGTATAGGATAGAGGACAGGAGACGATAGAGGATAGGATAGGATAGAGGATAGGATAGGATAGGATACAGGATAGGATAGGATAGAGGATAGGATAGGATAGAGGATAGAGGATACGATAGGATAGAGGATAGGATAGGATAGAGGATAGGATAGGATAGATGGTAGGATAGAATAGAGGATAGGATAGGATAGAGGATAGGATAGGATAGAGGACAGGATAGGATAGAGGATAGGATTGTATAGAGGATAGGATAGGATAGAGGATAGGATACGATAGAGGATGGGATAGGATAGAGGATAGGATATTATAGAGGATAGGATAGGATAGAGGATAGGATCGGATAGAGGATAGGATAGGGGATTGTATAGGATAGAGGATAGGATAGGATAGAGGATAGGATAGGATAGCGGATAGGATAGGGTAGAGTATAGAATAGGATAGAGGATAGGATTGGAAAGAGGATAGGATAGGATAGAGGATAGGGTAGAGGATAGGATAGAGGATTGGATAGGATAGGGGATATTATAGGATAGAGGATAGGGCAGGATAGCGGATAGGATAGGATATAGGATACGAAATTATAGACGATAGGATAGGATAGAGGATAGGATAGGATAGGATAGAGGATAGAGGATAGGATAGGATAGAGGATAGGATAGGATAGAGGATAGGATAGGATAGATGGTAGGATAGGATAGAGGATAGGATAGGATAGAGGATAGGATAGGATAGAGGACAGGAGAGGATACGATAGGATAGAGGATAGGATAGGATAGAGGATAGGATACGATAGAGGATAGGATAGGATAGAGGATAGGATATTATAGAGGATAGAATAGGATAGAGGATAGGATCGGATAGAGGATAGGATAGGGGATTGGATAGGATAGAGGATAGGATAGGATAGAGGATAGGATAGGATAGCGGATAGGATAGGGTAGAGTATAGAATAGGATAGAGGATAGGATTGGATAGAGGATAGGATAGGATAGAGGATTGGATAGGATAGGGGATATTATACGATAGAGGATAGGATACAATCGGATAGAGCATAGGATAGGGGATTGGATAGGATAGAGGGTAGGATAGGATAGCGGATAGGATAGCATATAGGATTGGATAGGATAGGGGATAGGATAGGATAAAGGGTAGGATAGGATAGAGGATAGAATAGGATAGAGGATAGGATAGGATAGAGCATAGGATAGGATATAGGATTGGATAGGATAGAGGATAGGATACGATAGAGGATAGGATAGGATAGAGGATAGGATAGGGGATTGGATAGGATAGAGGATAGGAGAGGATATAGGATAGGATAGGATATAGGATTGGATAGGATAGAGGATAGGACACGATAGAGGATAGGATAGGATAGGGGATAGGATAGGCGATTGGATAGGATAGAGGATAGGATAGGATATAGGATAGGATAGGATAGAGTATAGGATAGGATAGAGGATAGAATAGGATATAGGATAGGATAGGATAGAGTATAGGATAGGATAGAGGATAGGATAGGATAGAGGATAGGATATTATAGAGGATAGGATAGGATAGAGGATAGGATCGGATAGAGGATAGGATAGGGGATTGTATAGGATAGAGGATAGGATAGGATAGAGGATAGGATAGGATAGCGGATAGGATAGGGTAGAGTATAGAATAGGATAGAGGATAGGATTGGATAGAGGATAGGATAGGATAGAGGATAGGGTAGAGGATAGGATAGAGGATTGGATAGGATAGGGGATATTATAGGATAGAGGATAGGGCAGGATAGCGGATAGGATAGGATATAGGATACGAAATTATAGAGGATAGGATAGGATAGAGGATAGGATAGGATAGGATAGAGGATAGAGGATAGGATAGGATAGAGGATAGGATAGGATAGAGGATAGGATAGGATAGATGGTAGGATAGGATAGAGGATAGGATAGGATAGAGGATAGGATAGGATAGAGGACAGGAGAGGATACGATAGGATAGAGGATAGGATAGGATAGAGGATAGGATACGATAGAGGATAGGATAGGATAGAGGATAGGATATTATAGAGGATAGAATAGGATAGAGGATAGGATCGGATAGAGGATAGGATAGGGGATTGGATAGGATAGAGGATAGGATAGGATAGAGGATAGGATAGGATAGCGGATAGGATAGGGTAGAGTATAGAATAGGATAGAGGATAGGATTGGATAGAGGATAGGATAGGATAGAGGATTGGATAGGATAGGGGATATTATAGGATAGAGGATAGGATACGATCGGATAGAGCATAGGATAGGGGATTGGATAGGATAGAGGGTAGGATAGGATAGCGGATAGGATAGCATATAGGATTGGATAGGATAGGGGATAGGATAGGATAAAGGGTAGGATTGGATAGAGGATAGAATAGGATAGAGGATAGGATAGGATAACGGATCGGATAGGATATAGCATTGGATAGGATAGAGGATAGGATACGATAGAGGATAGGATAGGATAGGGGATAGGATAGAGGATTGTATAGGATAGAGGACAGGAGACGATAGAGGATAGGATAGGATAGAGGATAGGATAGGATAGGATACAGGATAGGATAGGATAGAGGATAGGATAGGATAGAGGATAGAGGATACGATAGGATAGAGGATACGATAGGATAGAGGATAGGATAGGATAGATGGTACGATAGAATAGAGGATAGGATAGGATAGAGGATAGGATAGGATAGAGGACAGGATAGGATAGAGCATAGGATTGTATAGAGGATAGGATAGGATAGAGGATAGGATACGATAGAGGATGGGATAGGATAGAGGATAGGATATTATAGAGGATAGGATAGGATAGAGGATAGGATCGGATAGAGGATAGGATAGGGGATTGTATAGGATAGAGGATAGGATAGGATAGAGGATAGGATAGGATAGCGGATAGGATAGGGTAGAGTATAGAATAGGATAGAGGATAGGATTGGATAGAGGATAGGATAGGATAGAGGATAGGGTAGAGGATAGGATAGAGGATTGGATAGGATAGGGGATATTATAGGATAGAGGATAGGGCAGGATAGCGGATAGGATAGGATATAGGATACGAAATTATAGAGGATAGGATAGGATAGAGGATAGGATAGGATAGGATAGAGGATAGAGGATAGGATAGGATAGAGGATAGGATAGGATAGAGGATAGGATAGGATAGATGGTAGGATAGGATAGAGGATAGGATAGGATAGAGGATAGGATAGGATAGAGGACAGGAGAGGATACGATAGGATAGAGGATAGGATAGGATAGAGGATAGGATAGGATAGAGTATAGGATAGGATAGAGGATAGAATAGGATATAGGATAAGATAGGATAGAGTATAGGATAGGATAGAGGATAGGATAGGATAGAGGATAGGATAGGATAGATAATAGGATAGGATCGAGTATAGAATAGGATAGAGGATAGGATAGGATAGGGGATTGGATAGGATAGAGGATAGGATAGGATAGAGGATAGGATAGGATAGCGGATAGGATAGGGTAGAGTATAGAATAGGATAGAGGATAGGATTGGATAGAGGATAGGATAGGATAGAGGATAGGGTAGAGGATAGGATAGAGGATTGGATAGGATAGGGGATATTATAGGATAGAGGATAGGGCAGGATAGCGGATAGGATAGGATATAGGATACGAAATTATAGAGGATAGGATAGGATAGCGGATAGCATCGGATAGCGGATAGGATAGGGGATTGGATAGGATAGAGGATAGAATAGGATAGAGGATAGGATACGATCGGATAGAGCATAGGATAGGGGATTGGATAGGATAGAGGGTTTGATAGGATAGCGGATAGGATAGCATATAGGATTGGATAGGATAGGTGATAGGATAGGATAAAGGGTAGGATAGGATAGAGGATAGAATAGGATAGGATACAGGATAGGATAGGATAGAGGGTAGGATAGGATAGCGGATAGGATAGCATATAGGATTGGATAGGATAGGGGATAGGATAGGATAAAGGGTAGGATAGGATAGAGGATAGAATAGGATAGAGGATAGGATAGGATAGAGGATAGGATAGGATATAGGATTGGATAGGATAGATGATAGGATACGATAGAGGACAGGATAGGATAGAGGATAGGATAGGGGATTGGATAGGATAGAGGATAGGAGAGGATATAGGATAGGATAGGATAGAGTATAGGATAGGATAGAGGATAGGATAGGATAGAGGATAGGATAGGATAGATAATAGGATAGGATCGAGTATAGAATAGGATAGAGGACAGGATAGGATAGAGAATAGGATAGGATTGAGGGTAGGATAGGATAGAGTAAAGGATAGGATAGAGGATCGGATAGGTGATTGGATAGGATAGAGGGTAGGATAGGATAGCGGATAGGATAGCATATAGGATTGGATAGGATAGGGGATAGGATAGGATAGAGGACAGGAGACGATAGAGGATAGTATAGGATAGAGGATAGGATAGGATAGAGGATAGGATAGGATATAGGATTGGATAGGATAGAGGATAGGATACGATAGAGGATAGGATAGGATAGAGGATAGGATTGGATAGAGGATACGATCGGATAGAGGATAGGATAGGGGATTGGATAGGATAGACAATTGGAGACGATAGAGGATAGGATAGGATAGAGGATAGGATAGGATAGGATACAGGATAGGATAGGATAGAGGATAGGATAGGATAGAGGATAGAGGATACGATAGGATAGAGGATAGGATAGGATAGAGGATAGGATAGGATAGATGGTAGGATAGGATAGAGGATAGGATAGGATAGAGGATAGGATAGGATAGAGGATAGGATAGGATAGAGGATAGGATCGGATAGAGGATAGGATAGGGGATTGGATAGGATAGAGGATAGGATAGGATAGAGGATAGGATAGGATAGCGGATAGGATAGGGTAGAGTATAGAATAGGATAGAGGATAGGATTGGATAGAGGATAGGATAGGATAGAGGATAGGGTAGAGGATAGGATAGAGGATTGGATAGGATAGGGGATATTATAGGATAGAGGATAGGGCAGGATAGCGGATAGGATAGGATATAGGATACGAAATTATAGAGGATAGGATAGGATAGAGGATAGGATAGGATAGGATAGAGGATAGAGGATAGGATAGGATAGAGGATAGGATAGAGGATAGGATAGGATAGATGGTAGCATAGGATAGAGGATAGGATAGGATAGAGGATAGGATAGGATAGAGGACAGGAGAGGATAGAGGATAGGATAGGATAGAGGATAGGATAGGATAGAGGATAGGATACGATAGAGGATAGGATAGGATAGAGGATAGGATATTATAGAGGATAGGATAGGATAGAGGATAGGATCGGATAGAGGATAGAATAGGGGATTGGATAGGATAGAGGATAGGATAGGATAGAGGATAGGATAGGATAGCGGATAGGATAGGGTAGAGTATAGAATAGGATAGAGGATAGGATTGGATAGAGGATAGGATAGGATAGAGGATAGGGTAGAGGATAGGATAGAGGATTGGATAGGATAGGGGATATTATAGGATAGAGGATAGGGCAGGATAGCGGATAGGATAGGATATAGGATACGAAATTATAGAGGATAGGATAGGATAGAGGATAGGATAGGATAGGATAGAGGATAGAGGATAGGATAGGATAGAGGATAGGATAGGATAGAGGATAGGATAGGATAGATGGTAGGATAGGATAGAGGATAGGATAGGATAGAGGATAGGATAGGATAGAGGACAGGAGAGGATACGATAGGATAGAGGATAGGATAGGATAGAGGATAGGATACGATAGAGGATAGGATAGGATAGAGGATAGGATATTATAGAGGATAGAATAGGATAGAGGATAGGATCGGATAGAGGATAGGATAGGGGATTGGATAGGATAGAGGATAGGATAGGATAGAGGATAGGATAGGATAGCGGATAGGATAGGGTAGAGTATAGAATAGGATAGAGGATAGGATTGGATAGAGGATAGGATAGGATAGAGGATTGGATAGGATAGGGGATATTATAGGATAGAGGATAGGATACGATCGGATAGAGCATAGGATAGGGGATTGGATAGGATAGAGGGTAGGATAGGATAGCGGATAGGATAGCATATAGGATTGGATAGGATAGGGGATAGGATAGGATAAAGGGTAGGATAGGATAGAGGATAGAATAGGATAGAGGATAGGATAGGATAGAGCATAGGATAGGATATAGGATTGGATAGGATAGAGGATAGGATACGATAGAGGATAGGATAGGATAGAGGATAGGATAGGGGATTGGATAGGATAGAGGATAGGAGAGGATATAGGATAGGATAGGATATAGGATTGGATAGGATAGAGGATAGGACACGATAGAGGATAGGATAGGATAGGGGATAGGATAGGCGATTGGATAGGATAGAGGATAGGATAGGATA
Source organism: Halictus rubicundus (assembly GCF_050948215.1). Classification (NCBI taxonomy): domain Eukaryota; kingdom Metazoa; phylum Arthropoda; class Insecta; order Hymenoptera; family Halictidae; genus Halictus; species Halictus rubicundus. The sequence goes on from NW_027488700.1 coordinate 471,702, forward strand.
TAGGATAGGATAGGATAGAGTATAGGATAGGATAGAGGATAGAATAGGATATAGGATAAGATAGGATAGAGTATAGGATAGGATAGAGGATAGGATAGGATAGAGGATAGGATAGGATAGATAATAGGATAGGATCGAGTATAGAATAGGATAGAGGATAGGATAGGATAGGGGATTGGATAGGATAGAGGATAGGATAGGATAGAGGATAGGATAGGATAGCGGATAGGATAGGGTAGAGTATAGAATAGGATAGAGGATAGGATTGGATAGAGGATAGGATAGGATAGAGGATAGGGTAGAGGATAGGATAGAGGATTGGATAGGATAGGGGATATTATAGGATAGAGGATAGGGCAGGATAGCGGATAGGATAGGATATAGGATACGAAATTATAGAGGATAGGATAGGATAGCGGATAGCATCGGATAGCGGATAGGATAGGGGATTGGATAGGATAGAGGATAGAATAGGATAGAGGATAGGATACGATCGGATAGAGCATAGGATAGGGGATTGGATAGGATAGAGGGTAGGATAGGATAGCGGATAGGATAGCATATAGGATTGGATAGGATAGGTGATAGGATAGGATAAAGGGTAGGATAGGATAGAGGATAGAATAGGATAGGATACAGGATAGGATAGGATAGAGGGTAGGATAGGATAGCGGATAGGATAGCATATAGGATTGGATAGGATAGGGGATAGGATAGGATAAAGGGTAGGATAGGATAGAGGATAGAATAGGATAGAGGATAGGATAGGATAGAGGATAGGATAGGATATAGGATTGGATAGGATAGATGATAGGATACGATAGAGGACAGGATAGGATAGAGGATAGGATAGGGGATTGGATAGGATAGAGGATAGGAGAGGATATAGGATAGGATAGGATAGAGTATAGGATAGGATAGAGGATAGGATAGGATAGAGGATAGGATAGGATAGATAATAGGATAGGATCGAGTATAGAATAGGATAGAGGACAGGATAGGATAGAGAATAGGATAGGATTGAGGGTAGGATAGGATAGAGTAAAGGATAGGATAGAGGATCGGATAGGTGATTGGATAGGATAGAGGGTAGGATAGGATAGCGGATAGGATAGCATATAGGATTGGATAGGATAGGGGATAGGATAGGATAGAGGACAGGAGACGATAGAGGATAGTATAGGATAGAGGATAGGATAGGATAGAGGATAGGATAGGATATAGGATTGGATAGGATAGAGGATAGGATACGATAGAGGATAGGATAGGATAGAGGATAGGATTGGATAGAGGATACGATCGGATAGAGGATAGGATAGGGGATTGGATAGGATAGACAATTGGAGACGATAGAGGATAGGATAGGATAGAGGATAGGATAGGATAGGATACAGGATAGGATAGGATAGAGGATAGGATAGGATAGAGGATAGAGGATACGATAGGATAGAGGATAGGATAGGATAGAGGATAGGATAGGATAGATGGTAGGATAGGATAGAGGATAGGATAGGATAGAGGATAGGATAGGATAGAGGATAGGATAGGATAGAGGATAGGATCGGATAGAGGATAGGATAGGGGATTGGATAGGATAGAGGATAGGATAGGATAGAGGATAGGATAGGATAGCGGATAGGATAGGGTAGAGTATAGAATAGGATAGAGGATAGGATTGGATAGAGGATAGGATAGGATAGAGGATAGGGTAGAGGATAGGATAGAGGATTGGATAGGATTGGGGATATTATAGGATAGAGGATAGGGCAGGATAGCGGATAGGATAGGATATAGGATACGAAATTATAGAGGATAGGATAGGATAGAGGATAGGATAGGATAGGATAGAGGATAGAGGATAGGATAGGATAGAGGATAGGATAGAGGATAGGATAGGATAGATGGTAGCATAGGATAGAGGATAGGATAGGATAGAGGATAGGATAGGATAGAGGACAGGAGAGGATAGAGGATAGGATAGGATAGAGGATAGGATAGGATAGAGGATAGGATACGATAGAGGATAGGATAGGATAGAGGATAGGATATTATAGAGGATAGGATAGGATAGAGGATAGGATCGGATAGAGGATAGAATAGGGGATTGGATAGGATAGAGGATAGGATAGGATAGAGGATAGGATAGGATAGCGGATAGGATAGGGTAGAGTATAGAATAGGATAGAGGATAGGATTGGATAGAGGATAGGATAGGATAGAGGATAGGGTAGAGGATAGGATAGAGGATTGGATAGGATAGGGGATAGGATAGGATAAAGGGTAGGATAGGATAGAGGATAGAATAGGATAGAGGATAGGATAGGATAGAGGATAGGATAGGATATAGGATTGGATAGGATAGAGGATAGGATACGATAGAGGATAGGATAGGATAGAGGATAGGATAGGGGATTGGATAGCATAGAGGATAGGAGAGGATATAGGATAGGATAGGATATAGGATTGGATAGGATAGAGGATAGGATACGATAGAGGATAGGATAGGATAGGGGATAGGATAGGGGATTGGATAGGATAGAGGATAGGATAGGATATAGGATAGGATAGGATAGAGTATAGGATAGGATAGAGGATAGAATAGGATAGAGGATAGGATAGGATAGAGGATAGGATAGGATATAGGATTGGATAGGATAGAGGATAGGATACGATAGAGGATAGGATAGGATAGAGGATAGGATAGGGGATTGGATAGGATAGAGGATAGGAGAGGATATAGGATAGGATAGGATATAGGATTGGATAGGATAGAGGATAGGATACGATAGAGGATAGGATATTGTAGGATAGAGAACAGGATAGGATGGATGGTATTATAGGATAGAGGACAGTATAGGATAGAGGATACGATATTATACAGGAGAGGATCGAGTAGAGGAAAGGATAGGGGATTGGATAGGATAGAGGATAGGATAGTATAGAGGATAGGATAGAGGATAGGCTAGAGGATTGGATAGGATAGAGGATAGGATAGGGTATTGGATAGGATAGAGGATAGGAGACGATAGAGGATATTATAGGGGATTGGATAGGATAGAGAATAGGAGACGATAGAGGATAGGATAGGGGATTGTATAGGATAGAGGACAGGAGACGATAGAGGATAGGATAGGATAGAGAATAGGATAGCATACAGTATAGGATAGGATAGAGGATAGGATAGGATAGAGGATAGGATAGGATAGGATAGAGGATTGGATAGGATAGGGGATATTATAGGATAGAGGATAGGGCAGGATAGCGGATAGGATAGGATATAGGATACGAAATTATAGAGGATAGGATAGGATAGAGGATAGCATCGGATAGCGGATAGGATAGGGGATTGGATAGGATAGAGGATAGAATAGGATAGAGGATAGGATACGAACGGATAGAGCACAGGATAGGGGATTGGATAGGATAGAGGGTAGGATAGGTTAGCGGATAGGATAGCATATAGGATTGGATAGCATAGGGGATTGGATAGGATAAAGGGTAGGATAGGATAGAGGATAGAATCGGATAGAGGATAGGATAGCATACAGTATAGGATAGGATAGAGGATAGGATAGGATAGGATAGAGGATTGGATAGGATAGGGGATATTATAGGATAGAGGATAGGGCAGGATAGCGGATAGGATAGGATATAGGATACGAAATTATAGAGGATAGGATAGGATAGAGGATAGCATCGGATAGCGGATAGGATAGGGGATTGGATAGGATAGAGGATAGAATAGGATAGAGGATAGGATACGAACGGATAGAGCACAGGATAGGGGATTGGATAGGATAGAGGGTAGGATAGGATAGCGGATAGGATAGCATATAGGATTGGATAGCATAGGGGATTGGATAGGATAAAGGGTAGGATAGGATAGAGGATAGAATAGGATAGAGGATAGGATAGGATAGAGGATAGGATAGGATATAGGATTGGATAGGATAGAGGATAGGATACGATAGAGGATAGGATAGGATAGAGGATAGGATAGGGGATTGGATAGGATAGAGGATAGGATAGGATACAGGATAGGATAGGATAGAGTATAGGATAGGATAGAGGATAGGATAGGATAGAGGATAGGATAGGATAGATAATACGATAGGATCGAGTATAGAATAGGATAGAGGATAGGATAGGATAGAGGATTGGATAGGATTGAGGATAGGATAGGATAGAGTAAAGGATAGGATAGAGGATCGGATAGGTGATTGAATAGGATAGAGGGTAGGATAGGATAGCGGATAGGATAGCATATAGGATTGGATAGGATCGGGGATAGGATAGGATAAAGGGTAGGATAGGATAGAGGATAGAATAGGATAGAGGATAGGATACGATCGGATAGAGCATAGGATAGGGGATTGGATAGGATAGAGGGTAGGATAGGATAGCGGATAGGATAGCATATAGGATTGGATAGGATAGAGGATTGGATAGGATAGAGGATATGATAGGGGATTGGATAGGATAGAGGATAGCAGACGATAGAGGATAGGATAGGGGATTGTATAGGATAGAGGACAGGAGACGATAGAGGATAGGATAGGATAGAGGATAGGATAGCATACAGTATAGGATAGGATAGAGGATAGGATAGGATAGAGGATAGGATAGGATAGAGGCTAGGATAGGATAGATTATAGAATAGGATAGAGGATAGGATAAGATAGAGGATAGGATAGGATTGAGGATAGGATATTGTAGGATAGAGGACAGGATAGGATGGATGGTATTATAGGATAGAGGACAGTATAGGATAGAGGATACGATATTATACAGGAGAGGATCGAGTAGAGGAAAGGATAGGGGATTGGATAGGATAGAGGATAGGATAGGACAGAGGATACGATAGAGGATAGGATAGAGGATAGGATAGAGGATTGGATAGGATAGAGGATATGATAGGGGATTGGATAGGATAGAGGATAGGAGACGATAGAGGATAGGATAGGGGATTGCATAGGATAGAGGACAGGAGACGATAGAGGATAGGATAGGATAGAGGATAGGATAGGATAGAGGCTAGGATAGGATAGATTATCGAATAGGATAGAGGATAGGATAAGATAGAGGATAGGATAGGATTGAGGATAGGATAGGATAGATTATAGGATAGAGGATAGGATAGAGGATTGGATAGTATAGAGCATAGGATAGGATAGAGGATAGGATAGGATAGAGGATAGGATACGATAGAGGATAGGATATTGTAGGATAGAGAACAGGATAGGATGGATGGTATTATAGGATTGAGGACAGTATAGGATAGAGGATACGATATTATACAGGAGAGGATCGAGTAGAGGAAAGGATAGGGGATTGGATAGGATAGAGGATAGGATAGTATAGAGGATAGGATAGAGGATAGGCTAGAGGATTGGATAGGATAGAGGATAGGATAGGGGATTGGATAGGATAGAGGATAGGAGACGATAGAGGATATTATAGGGGATTGGATAGGATAGAGAATAGGAGACGATAGAGGATAGGATAGGGGATTGTATAGGATAGAGGACAGGAGACGATAGAGGATAGGATAGGATAGAGGATAGGATAGCATACAGTATAGGATAGGATAGAGGATAGGATAGGATAGAGGATAGGATAGGATAGAGGATAGGATAGCATACAGTATAGGATAGGATAGAGGATTGGATAGGATAGAGGATAGGATAGGATATAGGATAGGATAGGATAGAGTATAGGATAGGATAGAGGATAGGATAGGATATAGGATAGGATAGGATAGAGTATAGGATAGGATAGAGGATAGGATAGGATATAGGATAGGATAGGATAGAGTATAGGATAGGATAGAGGATAGGATAGGATAGAGGATATTATAGGGGATTGGATAGGATAGAGGATAGGAGACGATAGAGGATAGGATAGGGGATTGTATAGGATAGAGGACAGGAGACGATAGAGGATAGGATAGGATAGAGGATAGGATAGGATAGAGGATAGGATAGGATACAGTATAGGATAGGATAGAGGATAGGATAGGATAGAGGATAGGATAGGATAGAGTATAGGATAGGATAGAGGATAGGATATTATAGAGGATAGGATGGGATAGAGGATAGGATAGGATAGAGGATAGGATAGGATAGAGGATAGGATAGGATAGAGGATAGGATAGGATAGAGGATATGATAGAGGATAGGATAGGGGATTGTATAGGATAGAGGACAGGAGACGATAGAGGATAGGATAGGATAGAGGATAGGATAGCATACAGTATAGGATAGGATAGAGGATAGGATAGGATAGAGGATAGGATAGGATAGATTATAGAATAGAATAGAGGATAGGATAAGATAGAGGATAGGATAGGATTGAGGATAGGATAGGATAGAGGAAAGGATAGGATAGAGGATTGGATAGGTTATTGGATAGGATAGAGGATAGGATAGGATAGAGGATAGTATAGGGTAGAGGATAGGATAGGATAGAGGATAGTATAGGATAGAGGATAAGATAGGATAGAGGATAGGATAGGGGATTGGATAGGATAGAGTATAGGATACGATAGAGGATATGATCGGATAGAGGATAGGATAGGGGATTGGATAGGATAGACAATTGGAGACGATAGAGGATAGGATAGGGGATTGTATAGGATAGAGAATAGGAGACGATAGAGGATAGGATAGGGGATTGTATAGGATAGAGGACAGGAGACGATAGAGGATAGGATAGGATAGAGGATAGGATACGATAGGATACAGGATAGGATAGGATAGAGGATAGGATAGGATAGAGGATAGGATAGGATAGAGGATAGGATAGGAATGAGGATAGGATAGGAATGAGGATAATATAGGATGGAGGATAGGATAAGATAGAGGCTCGGATAGGATCGGATGGTATATAGAATAGGATAGAGGATAGGATAGGTTAGAGGATAGGATAGGATAGAGGATAGGATAGGATAGAGGATAGGATAGGATAGAGGATAGGATAGGATAGAGTATAGAATAGGATGGAGGACAGGATAGGATAGAGGATAGGATAGGATTGAGGATAGGATAGGATAGAGGAAAGGATAGGATAGAGGATCGGATAGGTGATTGGATAGTATAGAGGATAGGATAGGATAGAGGATAGGATAGGATAACGGATCGGATAGGATATAGGATTGGATAGGATAGAGGATAGGATACGATAGAGGATAGGATAGGATAGAGGATAGGATAGGATAGAGGGTAGGATAGGATAGAGGATAGGATAGGATATAGGATACGATAGGATAGATTATAGGATAGGATAGAGGATAGGATAGGGTAGAGGATAGGATAGGATAGAGGATAGGATAGGATAGCGGATACGATAGGGTAGACTATAGAATAGGATAGAGGATAGGATTGGATAGAGGATAGGATAGGATAGAGGATAGGGTAGAGGATAGGATAGAGGATTGGATAGGATAGGGGATATTATAGGATAGAGGATAGGACAGGATAGCGGATACGATAGGATATAGGATTGGATAGGATAGAGGATAGGTTAGGATAGAGGATACGAAATTATAGAGGATAGGATAGGATAGAGTATAGCATCGGATAGCGGATAGGATAGGGGATTGGATAGGATAGAGGATAGAATAGGATAGAGGATAGGATACGATCGGATAGAGCATAGGATAGGGGATTGGATAGGATAGAGGGTAGGATAGGATAGCGGATAGGATAGCATATAGGATTGGAAAGGATAGGGGATAGGATAGGATAAAGGGTCGGATAGGATAGAGGATAGGATAGGATATAGGATAGGATAGGATAGGATAGATTATAGGATAGGATAGAGGATAGGATAGGATATAGGATAGGATAGGATAGATTATAGGATAGGATAGAGGATAGAATAGGATAGAGGATAGGATAGGATAGAGGATAGGATAGGATTGAGGATAGGATAGGATAGAGTAAAGGATAGGATAGAGGATCGGATACGTGACTGGATAGGATAGTGGATAGGATAGGATAGAGGATAGGATAGGATAGAGGATAGGATAGGATAGAGGATAGGATAGGATAGAGGATAGGATAGGATAGAGGATAGGATAGGATAGAGGATAGGATAGGATAGAGGATAGGATAGGATAGAGGATAGGATAGGATAGAGGATAGGATAGGATAGAGGATAGGATAGGATAGAGGATAGGATAGGATAGAGGATAGGATAGGATAGAGGATAGGATAGGATAGAGGATAGGATAGGATAGAGGATAGGATAGGATAGAGGATAGGATAGGATAGAGGATAGGATAGGATAGAGGATAGGATAGGATAGAGGATAGGATAGGATAGAGGATAGGATAGGATAGAGGATAGGATAGGATAGAGGATAGGATAGGATAGAGGATAGGGTACGATAGATGATAGGATAGGATAGAGGATAGGATAGGGGATTGGATAGGATAGAGGATAGGATATGGTAGAGGATAGGATCGGATAGAGGATAGGATAGGGGATTGGATAGGATAGAGTATAGGATACGATAGAGGATAGGATCGGATAGGGGAAAGGATAGGGGATTGGATAGGATAGAGGATAGGAGACGATAGAGGATATTATAGGGGATTGGATAGGATAGAGGATAGGAGACGATAGAGGATAGGATAGGGGATTGTATAGGATAGTGGACAGGAGACGATAGAGGATAGGACAGGATAGAGGATAGGATAGGATACAGTATAGGATAGGATAGAGGATAGGATAGGATAGAGGATAGGAAAGGGGATTGTATAGGATAGAGGACAGGAGACGATAGAGGATAGGATAGGATAGAGGATAGGAGAATATAGAGCATAGGATATGATAGAGGATAGGATAGAGGATAGCATAGGATAGAGGATAGGATAAGATAGAGGATAGGATAGGATAGAGGATAGGATAGTATAGAGTATAGAATAGGATAGAGAATAGGATAGGATAGAGGATAGGATAGGATAGAGGATTGTATAGGATAGAGGATAGGATAGAGGATAGGATAGGGGATTGGATAGGATAAGGTATAGGATACGATAGAGGATAGGATCGGATAGAGGATAGGATAGGATAGAGGATAGGATAGGATAGGATAGGATAGAGGATAGGATAGAGGATAGGATAGGATGGAGGATGTTATAGGATAGGAGATAGGATAGGATAGCGGATAGGTTAGGATGGAGTATAGGATACGAATGAGGATAGGATAGGGATGAGGATAGGATAGGGGATTGGATAGGATAGAGGATAGGATTGGATAGAGAATAGGATAGAGGATAGGATAGGATAGAGGATAGGATAGGATAGAGGATAGGATAGGATAGAGGATAGGATAGGATAGGATAGAGGATAGGATATAGGATTGGATAGGATAGAGGATAGGATATAGGATTGGATATGATAGAGGATAGGATACTATAGACGATAGGATAGGGGATTGGATAGGATAGAGGATAGGATAGGATTGAGGATATGATAGGTTAGAGGCTCGGATATTATAGAGGATAGGATATAATACAGGATATGATAGGATAGATGACATTATAACATAGAGGACGGGATAGGATAGAGGATACGATCTTATGGAGGATAGGATAGGATGGAGGAAAGTATAGGGTAGTGGAAAGGATAGGATAGAGGATAGGATAGGGGATTGGATAGGATAGAGGATCGGAGGCGAAAGAGGATAGGATTGGATAGAGAATAGGATAGAGGATAGGATAGAGGATTGGATAGGATAGAGGATATTATAGGATAGAGGATGGGATAGGATAGTGGATAGGATAGGATGATGTATAGGATAGAATTGAGGATAGGATAGGATAGAGGATAGGATAGGATAGAGGATAGGATAGGATAGAGGATAGGATAGGATAGAGGATAGGATATGATAGGGAATAGGATAGGATAGAGGACAGGATAGGATAGAGGATAGGATTGGATAGAGGATAGGACCGGGTAGAGGATAGGATAGGATAGAGGATAGGATAGGGGATTGGATAGGATAGAGGATAGGATAGGATAGAGGATAGGATAGGATAGCGGATAGGATAGGATCGAGTATAGAATAGGATAGAGGATAGGATAGGATAGAGGATAGGATAGGGGATTGGATAGGATAGAGGATAGGATAGGATAGAGGATAGGATAGGATAGAGGATAGGATAGGGGATTGGATAGGATAGAGGATAGGATAGGATAAAGGGTAGGATAGGATAGAGGATAGAATAGGATAGGATACAGGATAGGATAGGATAGAGGATAGGATAGGATAGAGGATAGGATAGGATAGAGGATAGGATAGGATAGAGGATAGGATAGGATAGAGGATAGGACAGGATAGGATAGAGGGTAGGATAGGATAGAGGATAGGATAGGATAGAGGATAGGATAGGATAGAGGACAGGATAGGATAGAGGATAGGATAGGATAGAGGATAGGATAGGATAGAGGATAGGATAGGATAGAGGATAGGATAGGGTAGAGTATAGAATAGGATAGAGGATAGGATAGGATAGGGGATATTATAGGATAGAGGATAGGGCAGGATAGCGGATATGATAGGATATAGGATACGAAATTATAGAGGATAGGATAGGATAGCGGATAGCATCGGATAGCGGATAGGATAGGGGATTGGATAGGATAGAGGATAGAATAGGATAGAGGATAGGATACGATCGGATAGAGCATAGGATAGGGTATTGGATAGGACAGAGTGTAGGATAGGATAGCGGATAGGATAGCATATAGTATTGGATAGGATAGGGGATAGGATAGGATAAAGGGTAGGATAGGATAGAGGATAGAATAGGATAGGATACAGGATAGGATAGGATAGAGGATAGGATAGGATAGAGGATAGGATAGGATAGAGGATAGGATAGGATAGAGGATAGGATAGGATAGAGGATAGGATAGGATAGAGGATAGGATAGGATAGAGGATAGGACAGGATAGGATAGAGGGTAGGATAGGATAGAGGATAGGATAGGATAGAGGATAGGATAGGATAGAGGACAGGATAGGATAGAGGATAGGATAGGATAGAGGATAGGATAGGATAGAGGATAGGATAGGATAGCGGATAGGATAGGGTAGAGTATAGAATAGGATAGAGGATAGGATTGGATGGAGGATAGGATAGGATAGAGGATAGGGTAGAGGATAGGATAGAGGATTGGATAGGATAGGGGATATTATAGGATAGAGGATAGGGCAGGATACCGGATAGGATAGGATATAGGATACGAAATTATAGAGGATAGGATAGGATATAGGATAGCATCGGATAGCGGATAGGATAGGGGATAGGATAGGGGATTGTATAGGATAGAGGATAGGATAGGATATAGGATAGGATAGGATAGAGTATAGGATAGGATAGAGGATAGGATAGGATATAGGATAGGATGGGATAGAGTATAGGATAGGATAGAGGATAGGATAGGATATAGGATAGGATAGGATAGAGTATAGGATAGGATAGAGGATAGGATAGGATATAGGATAGGATAGGATAGAGTATAGGATAGGATAGTGGATAGGATAGGATAGAGGATATTATAGGGGATTAGATAGGATAGAGGATAGGAGACGATAGAGGATAGGATAGGGGATTGTATAGGATAGAGGACAGGAGACGATAGAGGATAGGATAGGATAGAGGATAGGATAGGATACAGTATAGGATAGGATAGAGGATAGGATAGGATAGAGGATAGGATAGGATAGAGTATAGGATAGGATAGAGGATAGGATATTATAGAGGATAGGATAGGATAGAGGATAGGATAGGATAGAGGATAGGATAGGATAGAGGATAGGATAGGATAGAGGATATGATAGAGGATAGGATAGGGGATTGTATAGGATAGAGGACAGGAGACGATACAGGATAGGATAGGATAGAGGATAGGATAGCATACAGTATAGGATAGGATAGAGGATAGGATAGGATAGAGGATAGGATAGGATAGAGGATAGGATAGCATACAGTATAGGATAGGATAGAGGATTGGATAGGATAGAGGATAGGATAGGATATAGGATAGGATAGGATAGAGTATAGGATAGGATAGAGGATAGGATAGGATATAGGATAGGATAGGATAGAGTATAGGATAGGATAGAGGATAGGATAGGATATAGGCTAGGATAGGATAGAGTATAGGATAGGATAGAGGATAGGATAGGATAGAGGATATTATAGGGGATTGGATAGGATAGAGGATAGGAGACGATAGAGGATAGGATAGGGGATTGTATAGGATAGAGGACAGGAGACGATAGAGGATAGGATAGGATAGAGGATAGGATAGGATAGAGGATAGGATAGGATACAGTATAGGATAGGATAGAGGATAGGATAGGATAGAGGATAGTATAGGATAGAGGATAGGATAAGATAGAGGATAGGATAGGATTGAGGATAGGATAGGATAGAGGAAAGGATAGGATAGAGGATTGGATAGGTTATTGGATAGGATAGAGGATAGGATAGGATAGAGGATAGTATAGGGTAGAGGATAGGATAGGATAGAGGATAGTATAGGATAGAGGATAAGATAGGATAGAGGATAGGATAGGGGATTGGATAGGATAGAGTATAGGATACGATAGAGGATAGGATCGGATAGAGGATAGGATAGGGGATTGGATAGGATAGACAATTGGAGACGATAGAGGATAGGATAGGGGATTGTATAGGATAGAGAATAGGAGACGATAGAGGATAGGATAGGGGATTGTATAGGATAGAGGACAGGAGACGATAGAGGATAGGATAGGATAGAGGATAGGATACGATAGGATACAGGATAGGATAGGATAGAGGATAGGATAGGATAGAGGATAGGAGACGATAGAGGATAGGATAGGATAGAGGATATGATAGAGGATAGGATAGGGGATTGTATAGGATAGAGGACAGGAGACGATAGAGGATAGGATAGGATAGAGGATAGGATAGCATACAGTATAGGATAGGATATAGGATAGGATAGGATAGAGTATAGGATAGGATAGAGGATAGGATATTATAGAGGATAGGATAGGATAGAGGATAGGATAGGATAGAGGATAGGATAGGATAGAGGATAGGATAGGATAGAGGATATGATAGAGGATAGGATAGGGGATTGTATAGGATAGAGGACAGGAGACGATAGAGGATAGGATAGGATAGAGGATAGGATAGCATACAGTATAGGATAGGATAGAGGATAGGATAGGATAGAGGATAGGATAGGATAGAGGATAGGATAGCATACAGTATAGGATAGGATAGAGGATTGGATAGGATAGCGGATAGGATAGCATATAGGATTGGAAAGGATAGGGGATAGGATAGGATAAAGGGTCGGATAGGATAGAGGATAGAATAGGATAGAGGATAGGATAGGATAACGGATCGGATAGGATATAGGATTGGATAGGATAGAGGATAGAATAGGATAGAGGATAGGATAGGATATAGGATCGGATAGGATATAGGATTGGATAGGATAGAGGATAGGATAGGATATAGGATAGGATAGGATAGGATAGATTATAGGATAGGATAGAGGATAGGATAGGATATAGGATAGGATAGGATAGATTATAGGATAGGATAGAGGATAGGATAGGGTAGAGGATAGGATAGGATAGAGGATAGGATAGGATAGAGGATAGGATAGGATAGAGGATAGGATAGGATAGAGGATAGGATAGGATAGAGGATAGGATAGGATATAGGATAGGATAGGATAGAGTATAGGATAGGATAGAGGATAGGATAGGATATAGGATAGGATAGGATAGAGTATAGGATAGGATAGAGGATAGGATAGGATATAGGATAGGATAGGATAGAGTATAGGATAGGATAGAGGATAGGATAGGATAGAGGATATTATAGGGGATTAGATAGGATAGAGGATAGGAGACGATAGAGGATAGGATAGGGGATTGTATAGGATAGAGGACAGGAGACGATAGAGGATAGGATAGGATAGAGGATAGGATAGGATACAGTATAGGATAGGATAGAGGATAGGATAGGATAGAGGATAGGATAGGATAGAGTATAGGATAGGATAGAGGATAGGATATTATAGAGGATAGGATAGGATAGAGGATAGGATAGGATAGAGGATAGGATAGGATAGAGGATAGGATAGGATACAGGATATGATAGAGGATAGGATAGGGGATTGTATAGGATAGAGGACAGGAGACGATAGAGGATAGGATAGGATAGAGGATAGGATAGCATACAGTATAGGATAGGATAGAGGATAGGATAGGATAGAGGATAGGATAGGATAGAGGATAGGATAGGATAGAGGATAGGATAGCATACAGTATAGGATAGGATAGAGGATTGGATAGGATAGAGGATAGGATAGGATATAGGATAGGATAGGATAGGATAGAGTATAGGATAGGATAGAGGATAGGATAGGATATAGGATAGGATAGGATAGAGTATAGGATAGGATAGAGGATAGGATAGGATATAGGATAGGATAGGATAGAGTATAGGATAGGATAGAGGATAGGATAGGATAGAGGATATTATAGGGGATTGGATAGGATAGAGGATAGGAGACGATAGAGGATAGGATAGGGGATTGTATAGGATAGAGGACAGGAGACGATAGAGGATAGGATAGGATAGAGGATAGGATAGGATAGAGGATAGGATAGGATACAGTATAGGATAGGATAGAGGATAGGATAGGATAGAGGATAGGATAGCATACAGTATAGGATAGGATAGAGGATAGGATAGGATAGAGTATAGGATAGGATAGAGGATAGGATATTATAGAGGATAGGATAGGATAGAGGATAGGATAGGATAGAGGATAGGATAGGATAGAGGATAGGATAGGATAGAGGATATGATAGAGGATAGGATAGGGGATTGTATAGGATAGAGGACAGGAGACGATAGAGGATAGGATAGGATAGAGGATAGGATAGCATACAGTATAGGATAGGATAGAGGATAGGATAGGATAGAGGATAGGATAGGATAGAGGATAGGATAGCATACAGTATAGGATAGGATAGAGGATTGGATAGGATAGCGGATAGGATAGCATATAGGATTGGAAAGGATAGGGGATAGGATAGGATAAAGGGTCGGATAGGATAGAGGATAGAATAGGATAGAGGATAGGATAGGATAACGGATCGGATAGGATATAGGATTGGATAGGATAGAGGATAGAATAGGATAGAGGATAGGATAGGATATAGGATCGGATAGGATATAGGATTGGATAGGATAGAGGATAGGATAGGATATAGGATAGGATAGGATAGGATAGATTATAGGATAGGATAGAGGATAGGATAGGATATAGGATAGGATAGGATAGATTATAGGATAGGATAGAGGATAGGATAGGGTAGAGGATAGGATAGGATAGAGGATAGGATAGGATAGAGGATAGGATAGGATAGAGGATAGGATAGGATAGAGGATAGGATAGGATAGAGGATAGGATAGGATATAGGATAGGATAGGATAGAGTATAGGATAGGATAGAGGATAGGATAGGATATAGGATAGGATAGGATAGAGTATAGGATAGGATAGAGGATAGGATAGGATATAGGATAGGATAGGATAGAGTATAGGATAGGATAGAGGATAGGATAGGATAGAGGATATTATAGGGGATTAGATAGGATAGAGGATAGGAGACGATAGAGGATAGGATAGGGGATTGTATAGGATAGAGGACAGGAGACGATAGAGGATAGGATAGGATAGAGGATAGGATAGGATACAGTATAGGATAGGATAGAGGATAGGATAGGATAGAGGATAGGATAGGATAGAGTATAGGATAGGATAGAGGATAGGATATTATAGAGGATAGGATAGGATAGAGGATAGGATAGGATAGAGGATAGGATAGGATAGAGGATAGGATAGGATACAGGATATGATAGAGGATAGGATAGGGGATTGTATAGGATAGAGGACAGGAGACGATAGAGGATAGGATAGGATAGAGGATAGGATAGCATACAGTATAGGATAGGATAGAGGATAGGATAGGATAGAGGATAGGATAGGATAGAGGATAGGATAGGATAGAGGATAGGATAGCATACAGTATAGGATAGGATAGAGGATTGGATAGGATAGAGGATAGGATAGGATATAGGATAGGATAGGATAGGATAGAGTATAGGATAGGATAGAGGATAGGATAGGATATAGGACAGGATAGGATAGAGTATAGGATAGGATAGAGGATAGGATAGGATATAGGATAGGATAGGATAGAGTATAGGATAGGATAGAGGATAGGATAGGATAGAGGATATTATAGGGGATTGGATAGGATAGAGGATAGGAGACGATAGAGGATAGGATAGGGGATTGTATAGGATAGAGGACAGGAGACGATAGAGGATAGGATAGGATAGAGGATAGGATAGGATAGAGGATAGGATAGGATACAGTATAGGATAGGATAGAGGATAGGATAGGATAGAGGATAGGATAGGATAGAGTATAGGATAGGATAGAGGATAGGATATTATAGAGGATAGGATGGGATAGAGGATAGGATAGGATTGAGGATAGGATAGGATAGAGGAAAGGATAGGATAGAGGATTGGATAGGTTATTGGATAGGATAGAGGATAGGATAGGATAGAGGATAGTATAGGGTAGAGGATAGGATAGGATAGAGGATAGTATAGGATAGAGGATAAGATAGGATAGAGGATAGGATAGGGGATTGGATAGGATAGAGTATAGGATACGATAGAGGATAGGATCGGATAGAGGATAGGATAGGGGATTGGATAGGATAGACAATTGGAGACGATAGAGGATAGGATAGGGGATTGTATAGGATAGAGAATAGGAGACGATAGAGGATAGGATAGGGGATTGTATAGGATAGAGGACAGGAGACGATAGAGGATAGGATAGGATAGAGGATAGGATACGATAGGATACAGGATAGGATAGGATAGAGGATAGGATAGGATAGAGGATAGGATACGATAGAGGATAGGATAGGATAGAGGATAGGATAGGATAGAGGATAGGATAGGATAGAGGATAGGATAGTATATAGGATACGATAGGATAGATTATAGGATAGGATAGAGGATAGGATAGGGTAGAGGATAGGATAGGATAGAGGATAGGATAGGATAGCGGATAGGATAGGGTAGACTATAGAATAGGATAGAGGATAGGATTGGATAGAGGATAGGATAGGATAGAGGATAGGGTAGAGGATAGGATAGAGGATTGGATAGGATAGGGGATATTATAGGATAGAGGATAGGACAGGATAGCGGATAGGATAGGATATAGGATTGGATAGGATAGAGGATAGGTTAGGATAGAGGATACGAAATTATAGAGGATAGGATAGGATAGAGTATAGCATCGGATAGCGGATAGGATAGGGGATTGGATAGGATAGAGGATAGAATAGGATAGAGGATAGGATACGATCGGATAGAGCATAGGATAGGGGATTGGATAGGATAGAGGGTAGGATAGGATAGCGGATAGGATAGCATATAGGATTGGAAAGGATAGGGGATAGGATAGGATAAAGGGTCGGATAGGATAGAGGATAGAATAGGATAGAGGATAGGATAGGATAACGGATCGGATAGGATATAGGATTGGATAGGATAGAGGATAGAATAGGATAGAGGACAGGATAGGATATAGGATCGGATAGGATATAGGATTGGATAGGATAGAGAATAGGATAGGATATAGGATAGGATAGGATAGGATAGATTATAGGATAGGATAGAGGATAGGATAGGATATAGGATAGGATAGGATAGATTATAGGATAGGATAGAGGATAGGATAGGGTAGAGGATAGGATAGGATAGATAATAGGATAGGATCGAGTATAGAATAGGATAGAGGATAGGATAGGATAGAGGATAGGATAGGATTGAGGATAGGATAGGATAGAGTAAAGGATAGGATAGAGGATCGGATACGTGACTGGATAGGATAGAGGATAGGATAGGATAGAGGATAGGATAGGATAGAGGATAGGATAGGATAGAGGATAGGATAGGATAGAGGATAGGATAGGATAGAGGATAGGGTACGATAGATGATAGGATAGGATAGAGGATAGGATAGGGGATTGGATAGGATAGAGGATAGGATATGGTAGAGGATAGGATCGGATAGAGGATAGGATAGGGGATTGGATAGGATAGAGTATAGGATACGATAGAGGATAGGATCGGATAGGGGAAAGGATAGGGGATTGGATAGGATAGAGGATAGGAGACGATAGAGGATATTATAGGGGATTGGATAGGATAGAGGATAGGAGACGATAGAGGATAGGATAGGGGATTGTATAGGATAGTGGACAGGAGACGATAGAGGATAGGACAGGATAGAGGATAGGATAGGATACAGTATAGGATAGGATAGAGGATAGGATAGGATAGAGGATAGGAAAGGGGATTGTATAGGATAGAGGACAGGAGACGATAGAGGATAGGATAGGATAGAGGATAGGAGAATATAGAGCATAGGATATGATAGAGGATAGGATAGAGGATAGCATAGGATAGAGGATAGGATAAGATAGAGGATAGGATAGGATAGAGGATAGGATAGTATAGAGTATAGAATAGGATAGAGAATAGGATAGGATAGAGGATAGGATAGGATAGAGGATTGTATAGGATAGAGGATAGGATAGAGGATAGGATAGGGGATTGGATAGGATAAGGTATAGGATACGATAGAGGATAGGATCGGATAGAGGATAGGATAGGATAGAGGATAGGATAGGATAGGATAGAGGATAGGATAGAGGATAGGATAGGATGGAGGATGTTATAGGATAGGAGATAGGATAGGATAGCGGATAGGTTAGGATGGAGTATAGGATACGAATGAGGATAGGATAGGGATGAGGATAGGATAGGGGATTGGATAGGATAGAGGATAGGATTGGATAGAGAATAGGATAGAGGATAGGATAGGATAGAGGATAGGATAGGATAGAGGATAGGATAGGATAGAGGATAGGATAGGATAGAGGATAGGATAGGATAGAGGATAGGATAGGATAGAGGATAGGATAGGATAGGATAGAGGATAGGATATAGGATTGGATAGGATAGAGGATAGGATATAGGATTGGATATGATAGAGGATAGGATACTATAGACGATAGGATAGGGGATTGGATAGGATAGAGGATAGGATAGGATTGAGGATATGATAGGTTAGAGGCCCGGATATTATAGAGGATAGGATATAATACAGGATATGATAGGATAGATGACATTATAACATAGAGGACGGGATAGGATAGAGGATACGATCTTATGGAGGATAGGATAGGATGGGGGAAAGTATAGGGTAGTGGAAAGGATAGGATAGAGGATAGGATAGGGGATTGGATAGGATAGAGGATCGGAGGCGAAAGAGGATAGGATTGGATAGAGAATAGGATAGAGGATAGGATAGAGGATTGGATAGGATAGAGGATATTATAGGATAGAGGATGGGATAGGATAGTGGATAGGATAGGATGATGTATAGGATAGAATTGAGGATAGGATAGGATAGAGGATAGGATAGGATAGAGGATAGGATAGGATAGAGGATAGGATAGGATAGAGGATAGGATATGATAGGAAATAGGATAGGATAGAGGACAGGATAGGATAGAGGATAGGATTGGATAGAGGATAGGACAGGGTAGAGGATAGGATAGGATAGAGGATAGGATAGGATAGAGGATAGGATAGGATAGAGGATAGGATAGGATAGATTATAGGGTAGGATAGAGGATAGGATAGGATTCAGGATAGGATAGGATAGAGGATAGGATATGATAGAGGATAGGATAGAGGATTGGATAGGATAGGATAAGATAGAGGTTAAGATTGCGGATTGGATAGGATAGCGGATAGGATAGAGGATAGGATAGAGGATTGGATAGGATAGGATCAGATAGAGGATAGGATAGAGGATTGGATAGGATAGGATAAGATAGAGGATAAGATAGGGGATTGGATAGGATAGCGGATAGGATAGGATAGAGGATACGATATTATAGAGGATAGGATACGATAGAGGATAGGATCGGATAGAGGATAAGATAGGGGATTGGATAGGATAGAGTATAGGATACGATAGAGGATCGGATAGGATAGAGGATAGGATAGGATAGAGGATAGGATAGGATAGATTATAGGGTAGGATAGAGGATAGGATAGGATTCAGGATAGTATAGGATTGGATAGAGGATAGGATAGGATAGAGGATAGGATATAATACAGGATATGATAGGATAGATGATATTATAGGATAGAGGACGGGATAGGATAGAGGATACGATCTTATGGAGGATAGGATAGGATGGAGGAAAGTATAGGGTAGTGGAAAGGATAGGATAGAGGATAGGATAGGGGATTGGATAGGATAGAGGATAGGAGGCGAAAGAGGATAGGATTGGATAGAGAATAGGATAGAGGATAGGATAGAGGATTCGATAGGATAGAGAATATTATAGGATAGAGGATAGGATAGGATAGTGGATAGGATAGGATGAAGTATAGGATAGAATTGAGGATAGGATAGGATAGAGGATAGGATAGGATAGAGGATAGGATAGGATAGAGGATAGGATAGGATAGAGGATAGGATAGGGTAGAGCATAGGATATGATAGGGAATAGGATAGGATAGAGGACAGGATAGGATAGAGGATAGGATTGGATAGAGGATAGGACAGGGTAGAGGATAGGATAGGATAGAGGATAGGATAGGATAGAGGATAGAGGATAGGATAGAGGATAGGATAGAGGATAGGATAGGGTAGGATAGAGGATAGGATAGGATAGGATAGGATAGAGGATAGGATAGGATGGAGGATATGATAGGATAGAGAATAGGATAGGATAGAGGATAGGAAAGGATAGAGGATAGGATAGGATTGAGGTTAGGATAGGATAGTGGATAGGATAGGATAGAGTATGGAATAGGATAGAGGATAGGAGAGGATACAGGATAGGATAGGATTGAGGATAGGATAGTATAGAGGATAGTACAGGATAGAGGATACGATAGAGAATAGGATAGGATACAGGATAGGATAGGATAGAGGATAGGATAGGATAGAGGATAGGATACGATAGAGGATAGGATAGGATAGAGGATAGGATAGGATAGCGGATAAGATAGGATTGAGGCTAGGATAGGATAGTGGATAGGATAGGATAGAGTATGGAATAGGTTAGAGGATAGGAGAGGATACAGGATAGGATAGGATTGAGGATAGGATAGTATAGAGGATAGGATAGGATAGAGGATAGGATATATGATTGGATATTATAGAGGATAGGATACGATAGAGGATAGGGTAGGATAGCGGATAGGATAGGATAGAGTACAGAATAGGATAGAGGACAGGATAGGATAAGGATAGGATAGGATAGAGGATAGGATAGGATAGAGGATAGGATAGGATAGAGGATACGATATTATAGAGGATAGGATAGGATAGAGGATTGGATCGGATAGAGGATAAGATAAGGGATTGGATAGGATAGAGTATAGGATACGATAGAGGATCGGATAGGATAGAGGATAGGATAGGGGATTGGATAGGATTGAGGCTAGGATAGGATAGTGGATAGGATAGGATAGAGGATAGGATAGGATAGATAATAGGATAGGATAGAGGATAGTATAGGATAGAGGATAGGATAGGATAGAGGATAGGATAGGATAGAGGATAGGATAGGATAGGATAGGGGATAGGATAGGATAGAGGATAGGATAGGATTGAGGCTAGGATAGGATAGTGGATAGGATAGGATAGAGGATAGGATAGGATAGGATAGAGGATAGGATAGAGGATAGGATAGAGGATTGGATAGGATAGAGGATATTATAGGATAGGAGATAGGATAGGATAGGATAGTAGATAGGATAGGATAGAGGATAGGATAGGATAGAGGATAGGATAGGATAGAGGATAGGATAGGATAGAGGATAGGATGGGATAGAGGATGGGATAGGATAGAGGATACGATATGAAACAGGATAGGATAGGATAGAGGATATTATAGGATAGAGGATAGGTTAGGATAGAGGATATTATACTATAGAGGATAGGAGAGGATAGAGGACAGGATACAATAGAGGATAGGATAGGATAGAGGATAGGATAGGATAGTGGATAGGATAGGATAGAGGATAGGATAGGATAGAGGATAGGATAGAGGATAGGATAGAGGATTGGATAGGATAGAGGATATTATAGAATAGAAGATAGGATAGGATAGCGGATAGGTTAGGATGGAGTATAGGATACAAATGAGGATAGGATAGGGTTGAGGATAGGATAGGATAGGATAGAGGATAGGATATAGGATTGGATAGGGTTGAGGATAGGATAGGATAGGATTGAGGATAGGATATAGGATTGGATAGGGTTGAGGATAGGATAGGATAGGATAGAGGATAGGATAGAGGATAGGATATAGGATTGGATAGGATAGAGGATAGGATACGATAGAGGATAGGATAGGATAGCGGATAGGATAGGATAGAGTATAGGATAGGATAGAGGTCAGGATAGGATACAGGATAGGATAGGATAGAGGATAGGATAGGATAGGATAGAGGATAGGATAGAGAATAGGATAGGATAGAGGATAGGATTGGATAGAGGATTGGAGTGTATAGAGGATAGGATATAGGATTGGATAGGATAGAGGATATTATACGATAGTAGATAGGATAGAGGATAGGATAGGATAGAGGATTGGATAGGATAGAGGATAGGATAGGATAGGATAGGATAGAGGATAGGATAGGATAGAGGATAAGATAGGATAGATTATACGATAGGATAGAGGATACGATAGGATAGAGGAGAGGATAGGATAGAGGATAGGATAGGATAGGATAGAAGATAGGATAGGATAGAAGATAGGATAGGATAGAGGATAGGATAGGATAGAGGATAGGACAGGATAGAGGATAGGATAGGATAGGATAGAGGATAGGATAGAGAATAGGATAGGATAGAGGATAGGATTGGATAGAGGATTGGAGTGTATAGAGGATAGGATATAGGATTGGATAGGATAGAGGATATTATACGATAGTAGATAGGATAGAGGATAGGATAGGATAGAGGATTGGATAGGATAGAGGATAGGATAGGATAGGATAGGATAGAGGATAGGATAGGATAGAGGATAAGATAGGATAGATTATACGATAGGATAGAGGATACGATAGGATAGAGGAGAGGATAGGATAGAGGATAGGATATGATAGCGGATAGGATAGGGTAGAGTATAGAATAGGATAGAGGATAGAATAGGGTAGAGGATAGGATAGGAATGAGGATAGGATAGGATAGAGGATAGGATAGGGGATTGGATAGGATAGAGGATAGGAGACGATAGAGGATATGATAGGGGATTGTATAGGATAGAGGACAGGGGACGATAGAGGATAGGATAGGATAGAGGATAGGATAGGATAGGATAGAGGATAGGATAGGATGGAGGATAGGATGGGATAGAGGATAGGATAGGATAGAGGATAGGATAGGATAGAGGATTGGAGTGTATAGAGGATAGGATATAGGATTGGATATTATAGAGGATATTATACGATAGTGGATAGGACAGAGGATAGGATAGGATAGAGGATAGGATAGAGGATTGGATAGAATAGGTGATATTATAGGATACAGGGTAGGACAGAATAGCGGATAGGATAGGATATAGGTTTGGATAGGATAGAGGATATGATGGGATAGAGGATAGGATAGGATAGATGATAGGATAGGATAGATGATAGGATAGGATAGGATAGAGGATAGGATAGGATAGAGGATAGGATAGGATAGAGGATAGGATAGGATAGAGGATAGAGGATAGGATAGGATAGAGGATAGGATAGGATAGAGGATAGGATAGGATAGAGGATAGGATAGAGGATAGGATAGGATAGAGGATAGGATAGGGGATTGGATAGGATAGAGGATCGGAGACGATAGAGGATAGGATAGGGGATTGGATAGGATAGAGGATAGGAGACGATAGAGGATATGATAGGGGATTGTATAGGATAGAGGACAGGAGACGATAGAGGATAGGATAGGATAGAGGATAGGATAGGATAGAGGATAGGATAGGATAGAGGATATTATAGGATAGAGGATAGGATAGGATAGAGGATATTGTAGGATAGAGGATTGGAGTGTATAGAGGATAGGATACGATAGTGGATAGGACAGAGCATAGGATAGGATAGAGGATAGGATAGAGGATTGGATAGGATAGAGGATAGTATAGGATAGAGGATAGGATAGGATAGAGGATAGGATATTATAGAGGATAGGGTAGGATAGAGGATAGGATAGGATAGAGGATATTATAGGATAGAGGATAGGATAGGATAGAGGATATTATAGGATAGAGGATAGGATAGGATAGAGGATATTGTAGGATAGAGGATTGGAGTGTATAGAGGATAGGATACGATAGTGGATAGGACAGAGCATAGGATAGGATAGAGGATAGGATAGAGGATTGGATAGGATAGAGGATAGTATAGGATAGAGGATAGGATAGGAAAGAGGATAGGATAGGATAGAGGATAGGATAGGATAGAGGATAGGATAGAGAATGGGAAAGGATAGAGGATAGGATAGAGGATAGGGTAGAGGATAGAATAGAGGATAGGATAGGGGAATGGATAGAATAGTTGATACGATAGGTTAGAGAACAGGATAGGATAGTGGATAATATAGGATAGAGGATAGGATAGGGGATTGGATAGGGTAGAAGATAGGAGACGATAGAGGATAGGATAGGATAGAGGATAGGATAGAGAATAGAACAGGATAGAGGATAGGATAGGATAGGGGATAGGATAGGAATGAGGATAGGATAGGATAGAGGATAGGACAGAGGATAGGATAGGATAGAGGATAGGATAGAGAATGGGAAAGGATAGAGGATAGGATAGGATAGAGGATAGGATAGAGGATAGAGTAGAGGATAGGATATGGGAATGGATAGGATAGTTGATACGATAGGTTAGAGAACAGGATAGGATAGTGGGAAATATAGGATAGAGGATAGATAGGGGATTGGATAGGATAGAAGATAGGAGACGATATAGGATAGGATAGGATAGAGAATAGGATAGAGAATAGAACAGGATAGAGGATAGGATAGGATAGATGATATTATAGGATAGAGGATAGGACAGGATAGCGGATAGGATAGGATATAGGATTGGATAGGATAGAGGATAGGATAGGATAGAGGATACGAAATTATAGAGGATAGGATAGGATAGAGGATAGGATAGGATAGAGGATACGAAATTATAGAGGATAGGATAGGATAGAGGATAGGATAGGATAGAGGATAGGATAGGATGGAGGATAGGATAGGATAGAGAATAGGATACGATAGTGGATAGGATAGAGGATGGGATATAATAGAGGATAGGATAGGATAGAGGATAGGATAGAGGATAGGATAGAGGATTGGATAGGATAGGGGATATTATAGGATATAGGTTAGGACAGGATTGCGGATAGGATAGGATATAGGATTGGATAGGATAGAGGATAGGATAGGATAGAGGATACGAAAATATAGAGGATAGGATATGATCGGATAGAGCATAGGATAGGGAATTGGATAGAATAGAGCATAGGATAGGATAGAGGATAGGATATTATAGAGGATAGGATAGAGGATAGGATAGGATTGAGGATATTATACGATAGAGGATAGGAGACGATAGAGGATAGGATAGGATAGGATAGAGGATAGGATAGAGAATAGAACAGGATAGAGGATAGGATAGGATAGATGATATTATAGGATAGAGGATAGGATAGGGTAGAGGATTGGAGTGTATAGAGGTTAGGATATAGGATTGGATAGGATAGAGAATAGGATAGGATAGTGGATAATATAGGATAGAGGATAGGATAGGGGATTGGATAGGATAGAAGATAGGAGACGATAGAGGATAGGATAGGATAGAGGATAGGATAGAGAATAGAACAGGATAGAGGATAGGATAGGATAGATGATATTATAGGATAGAGGATAGGATAGGACAGAGGATAGGATAGGATGGAGGATAGGATAGGGGATTGGATAGGATAGAGGATCGGAGACGATAGAGGATAGGATAGGGGATTGGATACGATAGAGGATAGGAGACGATAGAGGTTGTGATAGGGGATTGTATAGGATAGAGGACAGGAGACGATAGAGGATACGATAGGATAGAGGATAGGATAGGATAGAGGATAGGATACGATAGATTATAGGATAGGATAGAGGATAGAATAGGGTAGAGGATAGGATAGGAATGAGGATAGGATAGGATAGAGGATAGGAGACGATAGAGGATAGGATAGGGGATTGGATAGGATAGAGGATAGGAGACGATAGAGGATATGATAGGGGATTGTATAGGATAGAGGACAGGAGACGATAGAGGATAGGATAGGATAGAGGATAGGATAGGATAGGATAGAGGATAGGATAGGATAGAGGATAGGATAGGATAGAGGATAGGACATTATAGATGATAGGATAGGATAGAGGATAGGAGACGATAGAGGATAGGATAGGGGATTGGATAGGATAGAGGATAGGAGACGATAGCGGATATGATAGGGGATTGTATAGGATAGAGGACAGGAGACGATAGAGGATAGGATAGGATAGAGGATAGGATAGGATAGAGGATAGGATATATGATTGGATATTATAGAGGATAGGATACGATAGAGGATAGGGTAGGATAGCGGATAGGATAGGATAGAGTACAGAATAGGATAGAGGACAGGATAGGATAAGGATAGGATAGGATAGAGGATAGGATAGGATAGAGGATAGGATAGGATAGAGGATACGATATTATAGAGGATAGGATAGGATAGAGGATTGGATCGGATAGAGGATAAGATAAGGGATTGGATAGGATAGAGTATAGGATACGATAGAGGATCGGATAGGATAGAGGATAGGATAGGGGATTGGATAGGATTGAGGCTAGGATAGGATAGTGGATAGGATAGGATAGAGGATAGGATAGGATAGATAATAGGATAGGATAGAGGATAGTATAGGATAGAGGATAGGATAGGATAGAGGATAGGATAGGATAGAGGATAGGATAGGATAGGATAGGGGATAGGATAGGATAGAGGATAGGATAGGATTGAGGCTAGGATAGGATAGTGGATAGGATAGGATAGAGGATAGGATAGGATAGGATAGAGGATAGGATAGAGGATAGGATAGAGGATAGGATAGAGGATTGGATAGGATAGAGGATATTATAGGATAGGAGATAGGATAGGATAGGATAGTAGATAGGATAGGATAGAGGATAGGATAGGATAGAGGATAGGATAGGATAGAGGATAGGATAGGATAGAGGATAGGATGGGATAGAGGATGGGATAGGATAGAGGATACGATATGAAACAGGATAGGATAGGATAGAGGATATTATAGGATAGAGGATAGGTTAGGATAGAGGATATTATACTATAGAGGATAGGAGAGGATAGAGGACAGGATACAATAGAGGATAGGATAGGATAGAGGATAGGATAGGATAGTGGATAGGATAGGATAGAGGATAGGATAGGATAGAGGATAGGATAGAGGATAGGATAGAGGATTGGATAGGATAGAGGATATTATAGAATAGAAGATAGGATAGGATAGCGGATAGGTTAGGATGGAGTATAGGATACAAATGAGGATAGGATAGGGTTGAGGATAGGATAGGATAGGATAGAGGATAGGATATAGGATTGGATATAGTTGAGGATAGGATAGGATAGGATTGAGGATAGGATATAGGATTGGATAGGGTTGAGGATAGGATAGGATAGGATAGAGGATAGGATAGAGGATAGGATATAGGATTGGATAGGATAGAGGATAGGATACGATAGAGGATAGGATAGGATAGCGGATAGGATAGGATAGAGTATAGGATAGGATAGAGGTCAGGATAGGATACAGGATAGGATAGGATAGAGGATAGGATAGAGAATAGGATAGAGGATTGGATAGGATAGAGGATATTATAGGATAGGAGATAGGATAGGATAGCGGATAGGATAGGATAGGATAGAAGATAGGATAGGATAGAGGATAGGATAGGATAGAGGATAGGACAGGATAGAGGATAGGATAGGATAGGATAGAGGATAGGATAGAGAATAGGATAGGATAGAGGATAGGATTGGATAGAGGATTGGAGTGTATAGAGGATAGGATATAGGATTGGATAGGATAGAGGATATTATACGATAGTAGATAGGATAGAGGATAGGATAGGATAGAGGATTGGATAGGATAGAGGATAGGATAGGATAGGATAGAGGATAGGATAGGATAGAGGATAAGATAGGATAGATTATACGATAGGATAGAGGATACGATAGGATAGAGGAGAGGATAGGATAGAGGATAGGATATGATAGCGGATAGGATAGGGTAGAGTATAGAATAGGATAGAGGATAGAATAGGGTAGAGGATAGGATAGGAATGAGGATAGGATAGGATAGAGGATAGGATAGGGGATTGGATAGGATAGAGGATAGGAGACGATAGAGGATATGATAGGGGATTGTATAGGATAGAGGACAGGGGACGATAGAGGATAGGATAGGATAGAGGATAGGATAGGATAGGATAGAGGATAGGATAGGATGGAGGATAGGATGGGATAGAGGATAGGATAGGATAGAGGATAGGATAGGATAGAGGATTGGAGTGTATAGAGGATAGGATATAGGATTGGATATTATAGAGGATATTATACGATAGTGGATAGGACAGAGGATAGGATAGGATAGAGGATAGGATAGAGGATTGGATAGAATAGGTGATATTATAGGATACAGGGTAGGACAGAATAGCGGATAGGATAGGATATAGGTTTGGATAGGATAGAGGATAGGATGGGATAGAGGATAGGATAGGATAGATGATAGGATAGGATAGATGATAGGATAGGATAGGATAGAGGATAGGATAGGATAGAGGATAGGATAGGATAGAGGATAGAGGATAGGATAGGATAGAGGATAGGATAGGATAGAGGATAGGATAGGATAGAGGATAGGATAGAGGATAGGATAGGATAGAGGATAGGATAGGGGATTGGATAGGATAGAGGATCGGAGACGATAGAGGATAGGATAGGGGATTGGATAGGATAGAGGATAGGAGACGATAGAGGATATGATAGGGGATTGTATAGGATAGAGGACAGGAGACGATAGAGGATAGGATAGGATAGAGGATAGGATAGGATAGAGGATAGGATAGGATAGAGGATATTATAGGATAGAGGATAGGATAGGATAGAGGATATTGTAGGATAGAGGATTGGAGTGTATAGAGGATAGGATACGATAGTGGATAGGACAGAGCATAGGATAGGATAGAGGATAGGATAGAGGATTGGATAGGATAGAGGATAGTATAGGATAGAGGATAGGATAGGATAGAGGATAGGATATTATAGAGGATAGGGTAGGATAGAGGATAGGATAGGATAGAGGATATTATAGGATAGAGGATAGGATAGGATAGAGGATATTATAGGATAGAGGATAGGATAGGATAGAGGATATTGTAGGATAGAGGATTGGAGTGTATAGAGGATAGGATACGATAGTGGATAGGACAGAGCATAGGATAGGATAGAGGATAGGATAGAGGATTGGATAGGATAGAGGATAGTATAGGATAGAGGATAGGATAGGAAAGAGGATAGGATAGGATAGAGGATAGGATAGGATAGAGGATAGGATAGAGAATGGGAAAGGATAGAGGATAGGATAGAGGATAGGGTAGAGGATAGAATAGAGGATAGGATAGGGGAATGGATAGAATAGTTGATACGATAGGTTAGAGAACAGGATAGGATAGTGGATAATATAGGATAGAGGATAGGATAGGGGATTGGATAGGGTAGAAGATAGGAGACGATAGAGGATAGGATAGGATAGAGGATAGGATAGAGAATAGAACAGGATAGAGGATAGGATAGGATAGAGGATAGGATAGGAATGAGGATAGGATAGGATAGAGGATAGGACAGAGGATAGGATAGGATAGAGGATAGGATAGAGAATGGGAAAGGATAGAGGATAGGATAGGATAGAGGATAGGATAGAGGATAGAATAGAGGATAGGATAGGGGAATGGATAGGATAGTTGATACGATAGGTTAGAGAACAGGATAGGATAGTGGGAAATATAGGATAGAGGATAGATAGGGGATTGGATAGGATAGAAGATAGGAGACGATATAGGATAGGATAGGATAGAGAATAGGATAGAGAATAGAACAGGATAGAGGATAGGATAGGATAGATGATATTATAGGATAGAGGATAGGACAGGATAGCGGATAGGATAGGATATAGGATTGGATAGGATAGAGGATAGGATAGGATAGAGGATACGAAATTATAGAGGATAGGATAGGATAGAGGATAGGATAGGATAGAGGATACGAAATTATAGAGGATAGGATAGGATAGAGGATAGGATAGGATAGAGGATAGGATAGGATGAAGGATAGGATAGGATAGAGAATAGGATACGATAGTGGATAGGATAGAGGATGGGATATAATAGAGGATAGGATAGGATAGAGGATAGGATAGAGGATAGGATAGAGGATTGGATAGGATAGGGGATATTATAGGATATAGGTTAGGACAGGATTGCGGATAGGATAGGATATAGGATTGGATAGGATAGAGGATAGGATAGGATAGAGGATACGAAAATATAGAGGATAGGATATGATCGGATAGAGCATAGGATAGGGAATTGGATAGAATAGAGCATAGGATAGGATAGAGGATAGGATAGGATAGAGGATAGGATATTATAGAGGATAGGATAGAGGATAGGATAGGATTGAGGATATTATACGATAGAGGATAGGAGACGATAGAGGATAGGATAGGATAGAGGATAGGATAGAGAATAGAACAGGATAGAGGATAGGATAGGATAGATGATATTATAGGATAGAGGATAGGATAGGGTAGAGGATTGGAGTGTATAGAGGTTAGGATATAGGATTGGATAGGATAGAGAATAGGATAGGATAGTGGATAATATAGGATAGAGGATAGGATAGGGGATTGGATAGGATAGAAGATAGGAGACGATAGAGGATAGGATAGGATAGAGGATAGGATAGAGAATAGAACAGGATAGAGGATAGGATAGGATAGATGATATTATAGGATAGAGGATAGGATAGGACAGAGGATAGGATAGGATGGAGGATAGGATAGGGGATTGGATAGGATAGAGGATCGGAGACGATAGAGGATAGGATAGGGGATTGGATACGATAGAGGATAGGAGACGATAGAGGTTGTGATAGGGGATTGTATAGGATAGAGGACAGGAGACGATAGAGGATACGATAGGATAGAGGATAGGATAGGATAGAGGATAGGATACGATAGATTATAGGATAGGATAGAGGATAGAATAGGGTAGAGGATAGGATAGGAATGAGGATAGGATAGGATAGAGGATAGGAGACGATAGAGGATAGGATAGGGGATTGGATAGGATAGAGGATAGGAGACGATAGAGGATATGATAGGGGATTGTATAGGATAGAGGACAGGAGACGATAGAGGATAGGATAGGATAGAGGATAGGATAGGATAGGATAGAGGATAGGATAGGATAGAGGATAGGATAGGATAGAGGATAGGACATTATAGATGATAGGATAGGATAGAGGATAGGAGACGATAGAGGATAGGATAGGGGATTGGATAGGATAGAGGATAGGAGACGATAGCGGATATGATAGGGGATTGTATAGGATAGAGGACAGGAGACGATAGAGGATAGGATAGGATAGAGGATAGGATAGGATAGGATAGAGGATAGGATAGGATAGGATAGCGGATAGGATAGGGTAGAGTATAGAATAGGATAGAGGATAGGATAGGATAGAGGATAGGATAGGAATGAGTATAGGATAGGATAGAGGATAGGATAAGATACAGGATCGGATAGGATCGGATAGAATATAGAATAGGATAGAGGATAGGATAGGATAGAGGATGGGATAGGATAGAGGTTAGGATAGGATAGAGGATAGGATTGGATAGAGGATAGGATAGGATAGAGGATATTATAGGATAGAGGATGGGAGTGTATAGAGGATAGGATATAGGATTGGATAGGATAGAGGATAGGATACGATAGTGGATAGGACAGAGCATAGGATAGGATAGAGGATAGGATAGAGGATAGTATAGGATAGAGGATAGGATAGGAAAGAGGATAGGATAGGATAGAGGGTAGGATAGGTATGAGGATAGGATAGGATAGAGGATAGGATAGAGGATAGGATAGAGGATAGGATAGGATAGAGGAAAGGATAGGATAAAGGATAGGATAGGTAATTGGATAGGATAGAGGATAGGATAGGATAGAGGATAGGATAGAATAGAGGATAGGATAGGATAGAGGATAGGATAGGATAGAGGATAGGATAGGGTAGAGGATAGAGTAGGATAGAGGATAGGATAGGATAGAGTCTAGGATAGGAAAGATGGTAGGATAGGATAGAGGATAGGATAGGATAGAGGATAGGATAGGATAGAGGATAGGATAGGATAGAGGATAGGATAGGATAGAGGATAGGATATGATAGAGGATAGAATAGGATAGAGGATAGGATAGGATAGAGTATAGAATAGGATAGAGGATAGGATAGGATAGAGGATAGGATAGGAATGAGGATAGGGTAGGATAGAGGATAGGATAAGATAGAGGATCGGATAGGATCGGATAGAATATAGAATAGGATAGAGGATAGGATAGGATAGATAATAGGATAGGATAGAGGTTAGGATAGGATAGAGGATAGGATTGGATAGAGGATAGGATAGGATAGAGGATAGGATAGGATAGAGGATAGGATATTATAGAGGATAGGGTAGGATAGAGGATAGGATAGGATAGAGGATATTATAGGATAGAGGATTGGAGTGTATAGAGGATAGGATATAGGATTGGATAGGATAGATGATAGGATACGATAGTGGATAGGACAGAGCATAGGATAGGATAGAGGATAGGATAGGGGATTGGGTAGGATAGAGGATAGGAGACGATAGAGGATATGATAGGGGATTGTATAGGATAGAGGACTGGAGACGATAGAGGATAGGATGGGATAGAGGATAGGATAGGATAGAGGATAGGATTAGGATAGAGGATAGGATAGGATAGAGGATAGGATAGGATAGAGGATAGGATAGGATACAGGATAGGATAGGATACAGGATAGGATAGGATAGAGGATAGGATAGGATAGAGGATAGGATAGGATAGAGGATTGGAGTGTATAGAGGATAGGATATAGGATTGTATAGGATAGAGGATATTATACGATAGTGGATAGGACAGAGGATAGGATAGGATAGAGGAAAGGATAGAGAATGGGAAAGGATAGAGGATAGGATAGGATAGAGGATAGGATAGAGAATAGAACAGGATAGAGGATAGGACAGGATAGATGATATTATAGGATAGAGGATAGGATAGGACAGAGGATAGGATAAGATGGAGGATAGGATAGGGGATTGGATAGGATAGAGGATAGGATAGGTAATTGGATAGGATAGAGTATAGGATAAGGTAGAGGATAGGATAGGATAGAGGATATAATAGGATAGAGGATAGGATAGGATAGAGGATAGGATAGGGTAGAGGATAGGATAGGATAGAGGATAGGATAGGATAGAGGATATAATAGGATTGAGGAAAGGATAGGATAGAGGATAGGATAGGATAGAGGATAGGATAGGATAGAGGATAGGATAGGATAGAGGATAGGATATGATAGAGGATAGAATAGGATAGAGGATAGGATAGGATAGAGGATAGGATAGGATATAGGATAGGATAGGATTGAGGAAAGGATAGGATAGAGGATAGGATAGGATAGAGGATAGGATAGGATAGAGGATAGGATAGGATAGAGGATAGGATAGGATAGAGGATCGGATAGAGGATAGGATAGGATAGAGGATCGGATAGAGGATAGGATAGGATAGAGGATAGGATAGGATAGAGGATAAAGTAGGATAGAGGATAGGATAGGATAGAGGATAGGATTGGATAGAGGATCGGATAGAGGATAGGATAGGATAGAGGATAGGATAGGATAGAGGATAGTATAGGATAGAGGATAGGATAGGATAGAAGATAGGATAGGATAGAGGATAGGATAGGATAGAGGAGAGGATAGGATACGATAGAGGATAGGATAGAGGATCAGATAGAGGATAGGATAGAGGATCGGATAGAGGATAGGATAGGATAGAGGATCGGATAGAGGATAGGATAGGACAGAGGATAGGATAGGATAGAGGATAGGATAGGATAGAGAATCGGATAGAGGATAGGATAGGACAGAGGATAGGATAGGATAGAGGATAGGATAGGATAGAGAATCGGATAGAGGATAGGATAGGACAGAGGATAGGATAGGATAGAGGATAGGATAGGATAGAGGATAGAGTAGGATAGAGGATAGGATAGGATAGAGGATAGGAATGGATAGAGGATCGGATAGAGGATAGGATAGGATAGAGGATAGGATAGGATAGAGGATAGGATAGGATAGAGGATAGGATAGGAAAGAGGATAGGATAGGATAGAGGATAGGATAGGATAGAGGATAGGGTAGCATAGAGGATAGGATAGGATAGGATAGAGGACAGGATAGGATAGGATAAAGGATAGGATAGGATAGAGGATAGGATAGGATAGAGGATAGGATAGGATAGAGTATCGGATAGAGGATAGTATAGAATAGAGGATAGGATAGGATAGAGGATAGGATAGGATAGAGGATAGGATAGGAAAGAGGATAGGATAGGATAGAGGATAGGATAGGATAGAGGATAGGATAGGATAGAGGATAGGATAGGATAGATGATACGATAGGATAGAGGATAGGATAGAGGATAGGATAGGTAATTGGATAGGATAGAGGATAGTATAAGTTAGAGGATAGTATAGGATAGGATAGAGGATAGTATAGGATAGAGGATAGGATCGGATAGAGGATAGGATAGGATTAAGGATAGGATAGGATAGAGGATAGGATAGGATAGAGGATAGAATAGGATAGATGATAGTATAGGATAGAGAATAGGATAGGATAGAGGATAGGATAGGATAGAGGATAGGATAGGAAAGAGGATAGGATAGGATAGACGATAGGGTAGGATAGAGGATAGGATAGGATAGAGGATAGGATAGGATAGAGGATACGATAGGATAGAGGATAGGATAGAGGATAGGATAGGTAATTGGATAGGATAGATGATAGGATATAGGATAGGATAGGATAGAGGATAGGATAGGTAATTGGATAGGATAGAGGATAGGATAAGTTAGAGGATAGTATAGGATAGAGGACAGGATAGGATAGAGGATAGGATAGGATAAAGGATAGGATAGGATAGAGGATAGTATAGGATAGCGGATAGAATAGGATAGATGATAGGATAGGATAGAGAAGAGGATAGGATAGAGGATAGGATAGGATAGAGGATAGGATAGAGGATAGGATAGGATAGTGGATAGGATAGAGGATAGGATAGGATAGAGGATAGGATAGAGGATAGGATAGGATAGAGGATAGGAAAGCATAGAGGATAGGATAGGAAAGAGGGTAGGATAGGATAGAGGATAGGATGGGATAGAGGATAGGATAGGATAGAGGATAGGATAGGATAGGATAGAGGATAGGATAGGATAGAGGATAGGATAGGAATGAAGATAGGATAGGATAGAGGATAGGATAAGATAGAGGATAGGATAGGGGATTGGATAGGATAGAGGATAGGAGACGATAGAGGATATGATAGGGGATTGTATAGGATAGAGGACTGGAGACGATAGAGGATAGGATGGGATAGAGGATAGGATAGGATAGAGGATAGGATTGGATAGAGGATAGGATAGGATAGAGGATAGGATAGGATACAGGATAGGATAGGATACAGGATAGGATAGGATAGAGGATAGGATAGGATAGAGGATAGGATAGGATAGAGGATTGGAGTGTATAGAGGATAGGATATAGGATTGTATAGGATAGAGGATATTATACGATAGTGGATAGGACAGAGGATAGGATAGGATAGAGGATAGGATAGAGAATGGGAAAGGATAGGATAGGATAGAGGATAGGATAGAGAATAGAACAGGATAGAGGATAGGACAGGATAGATGATATTATAGGATAGAAGATAGGATAGGACAGAGGATAGGATAGGATGGAGGATAGGATAGGGGATTGGATAGGATAGAGGATAGGATAGGTAATTGGATAGGATAGAGTATAGGATAAGGTAGAGGATAGGATAGGATAGAGGATATAATAGGATAGAGGATAGGATACGATAGAGGATACGATAGGGTAGAGGATAGGATAGGATAGAGGATAGGATAGGATAGAGGATATAATAGGATTGAGGAAAGGATAGGATAGAGGATAGGATAGGATAGAGGATAGGATAGGATAGAGGATAGGATAAGATAGAGGATAGGATAGGAAAGATGGTAGGATAGGATAGAGGATAGGATAGGATAGAGGATAGGATAGGATAGAGGATAGGATAGGATAGAGGATAGGATATGATAGAGGATAGAATAGGATAGAGGATAGGATAGGATAGAGGATAGGATAGGATAGAGGATATAATAGGATTGAGGAAAGGATAGGATAGAGGATAGGATAGGATAGAGGATAGGATAGGATAGAGGATAGGATAGGATAGAGGATAGGATAAGATAGAGGATAGGATAGGAAAGATGGTAGGATAGGATAGAGGATAGGATAGGATAGAGGATAGGATAGGATAGAGGATAGGATATGATAGAGGATAGAATAGGATAGAGGATAGGATAGGATAGAGGATAGGATAGGATAGAGGATCGGATAGAATATAGAATAGGATAGAGGATAGGATAGGATAGATAATAGGATAGGATAGAGATTAGGATAGGATAGAGGATAGGATTGGATAGAGGATAGGATAGGATAGAGGATAGGATATGATAGAGGATAGAATAGGATAGAGGATAGGATAGGATAGAGGATAGGATAGGATAGAGGATCGGATAGAATATAGAATAGGATAGAGGATAGGATAGGATAGATAATAGGATAGGATAGAGGTTAGGATAGGATAGAGGATAGGATTGGATAGAGGATAGGATAGGATAGAGGATAGGATAGGATAGAGGATAGGATATTATAGAGGATAGGGTAGGATAGAGGATAGGATAGGATAGAGGATATTATAGGATAGAGGATTGGAGTGTATAGAGGATAGGATATAGGATTGGATAGGATAGATGATAGGATACGATAGTGGATAGGACAGAGCATAGGATAGGATAGAGGATAGGATAGAGGATTGGATAGGATAGAGGATAGTATAGGATAGAGGATAGGATAGGAAAGGGGATAGGATAGGATAGAAGATAGGATAGGAATGAGGATAGGGTAGGATAGAGGATAGGATAAGATAGAGGATAGGATAGGGGATTGGATAGGATAGAGGATAGGAGACGATAGAGGATATGATAGGGGATTGTATTGGATAGAGGACTGGAGACGATAGAGGATAGGATGGGATAGAGGATAGGATAGGATAGAGGATAGGATTAGGATAGAGGATAGGATAGGATAGAGGATAGGATAGGATAGAGGATAGGATAGGATACAGGATAGGATAGGATACAGGATAGGATAGGATAGAGGATAGGATAGGATAGAGGATAGGATAGGATAGAGGATTGGAGTGTATAGAGGATAGGATATAGGATTGTATAGGATAGAGGATATTATACGATAGTGGATAGGACAGAGGATAGGATAGGATAGAGGATAGGATAGAGAATGGGAAAGGATAGAGGATAGGATAGGATAGAAAATAGGATAGAGAATAGAACAGGATAGAGGATAGGACAGGATAGATGATATTATAGGATAGAGGATAGGATAGGACAGAGGATAGGATAAGATGGAGGATAGGATAGGGGATTGGATAGGATAGAGGATAGGATAGGTAATTGGGTAGGATAGAGTATAGGATAAGGTAGAGGATAGGATAGGATAGAGGATTTAATAGGATAGAGGATAGGATAGGATAGAGGATAGGATAGGGTAGATGATAGGATAGGATAGAGGATAGGATAGGATAGAGGATATAATAGGATTGAGGAAAGGATAGGATAGAGGATAGGATAGGATAGAGGGTAGGATAGGATAGAGGATAGGATAGGACAGATGGTAGGATAGGATAGAGGATAGGATAGGATAGCGGATAGGATAGGATAGAGGATAGGATAGGATAGAGGATAGGATAGGATAGAGGATAGGATAGGAAAGATGGTAGGATAGGATAGAGGATAGGATAGGATAGAGGATAGGATAGGATAGAGGAGAGGATAGGATACGATAGAGGAGAGGATAGAGGATAGGATAGAGGATCGGATAGATGATAGGATAGGATAGAGGATCGGATAGAGGATAGGATAGGACAGAGGATAGGATAGGATAGAGGATAGGATAGGATAGAGGATAGGATAGGATAGAGGATCGGATAGAGGATAGGATAGGATAGAGGATAAAGTAGGATAGAGGATAGGATAGGATAGAGGATAGGATTGGATAGAGGATCGGATAGAGGATAGGATAGGATAGAGGATAGGATAGGATAGAGGATAGGATAGAGAATGGGAAAGGATAGAGGATAGGATAGAGGATAGGGTAGAGGATAGAATAGAGGATAGGATAGGGGAATGGATAGAATAGTTGATACGATAGGTTAGAGAACAGGATAGGATAGTGGATAATATAGGATAGAGGATAGGATAGGGGATTGGATAGGGTAGAAGATAGGAGACGATAGAGGATAGGATAGGATAGAGGATAGGATAGAGAATAGAACAGGATAGAGGATAGGATAGGATAGAGGATAGGATAGGAATGAGGATAGGATAGGATAGAGGAGAGGACAGAGGATAGGATAGGATAGAGGATAGGATAGAGAATGGGAAAGGATAGAGGATAGGATAGGATAGAGGATAGGATAGGAATGAGGATAGGATAGGATAGAGGATACGACAGAGGATAGGATAGGATAGAGGATAGGATAGAGAATGGGAAAGGATAGAGGATAGGATAGGATAGAGGATAGGATAGAGGATAGAATAGAGGATAGGATAGGGGAATGGATAGGATAGTTGATACGATAGGTTAGAGAACAGGATAGGATAGTGGGAAATATAGGATAGAGGATAGATAGGGGATTGGATAGGATAGAAGATAGGAGACGATAGAGGATAGGATAGGATAGAGAATAGGATAGAGAATAGAACAGGATAGAGGATAGGATAGGATAGATGATATTATAGGATAGAGGATAGGACAGGATAGCGGATAGGATAGGATATAGGATTGGATAGGATAGAGGATAGGATAGGATAGAGGATACGAAATTATAGAGGATAGGATAGGATAGAGGATAGGATAGGATAGAGGATACGAAATTATAGAGGATAGGATAGGATAGAGGATAGGATAGGATAGAGGATAGGATAGGATGGAGGATAGGATAGGATAGAGAATAGGATACGATAGTGGATAGGATAGAGGATGGGATATAATAGAGGATAGGATAGGATAGAGGATAGGATAGAGGATAGGATAGAGGATTGGATAGGATAGGGGATATTATAGGATATAGGTTAGGACAGGATTGCGGATAGGATAGGATATAGGATTGGATAGGATAGAGGATAGGATAGGATAGAGGATACGAAAATATAAAGGATAGGATATGATCGGATAGAGCATAGGATAGGGAATTGGATAGAATAGAGCATAGGATAGGATAGAGGATAGGATAGGATAGAGGATAGGATATTATAGAGGATAGGATAGAGGATAGGATAGGATTGAGGATATTATACGATAGAGGATAGGAGACGATAGAGGATAGGATAGGATAGAGGATAGGATAGAGAATAGAACAGGATAGAGGATAGGATAGGATAGATGATATTATAGGATAGAGGATAGGATAGGATAGAGGATTGGAGTGTATAGAGGTTAGGATATAGGATTGGATAGGATAGAGAATAGGATAGGATAGTGGATAATATAGGATAGAGGATAGGATAGGGGATTGGATAGGATAGAAGATAGGAGACGATAGAGGATAGGATAGGATAGAGGATAGGATAGAGAATAGAACAGGATAGAGGATAGGATAGGATAGATGATATTATAGGATAGAGGATAGGATAGGACAGAGGATAGGATAGGATGGAGGATAGGATAGGGGATTGGATAGGATAGAGGATCGGAGACGATAGAGGATAGGATAGGGGATTGGATACGATAGAGGATAGGAGACGATAGAGGATGTGATAGGGGATTGTATAGGCTAGAGGACAGGAGACGATAGAGGATAGGATAGGATAGAGGATAGGATAGGATAGGATAGAGGATAGGATAGGATAGAGGATAGGATAGGATAGCGGATAGGATAGGGTAGAGTATAGAATAGGATAGAGGATAGGATAGGATAGAGGATAGGATAGGAATGAGGATAGGATAGGATAGAGGATAGGATAAGATACAGGATCGGATAGGATCGGATAGAATATAGAATAGGATAGAGGATAGGATAGGATAGAGGATAGGATAGGATAGAGGTTAGGATAGGATAGAGGATAGGATTGGATAGAGGATAGGATAGGATAGAGGATATTATAGGATAGAGGATGGGAGTGTATAGAGGATAGGATATAGGATTGGATAGGATAGAGGATAGGATACGATAGTGGATAGGACAGAGCATAGGATAGGATAGAGGATAGGATAGAGGATAGTATAGGATAGAGGATAGGATAGGAAAGAGGATAGGATAGGATAGAGGATAGGATAGGAATGAGGATAGGATAGGATAGAGGATTGGATAGAGGATAGGATAGGATAGAGGAAAGGATAGGATAAAGGATAGGATAGGTAATTGGATAGGATAGAGGATAGGATAGGAATGAGGATAGGATAGGATAGAGGATAGGATAAGATACAGGATCGGATAGGATCGGATAGAATATAGAATAGGATAGAGGATAGGATAGGATAGAGGATAGGATAGGATAGAGGTTAGGATAGGATAGAGGATAGGATAGAATAGAGGATAGGATAGGATAGAGGATAGGATAGAGGATAGGATAGGATAGAGGATATAATAGGATAGAGGATAGGATAGGTAATTGGATAGGATAGAGTATAGGATAAGGTAGAGGATAGGATAGGATAGAGGATATAATAGCATAGAGGATAGGATAGGATAGAGGATAGGATAGGGTAGAGGATAGGATAGGATAGAGGATAGGATAGGGTAGAGGATATAATAGGATTGAGGAAAGGATAGGATAGAGGATAGGATAGGATAGAGGATAGGATAGGATAGAGGATAGGATAAGATAGAGTCTAGGATAGGAAAGATGGTAGGATAGGATAGAGGATAGGATAGGATAGAGGATAGGATAGGATAGAGGATAGGATAGGATAGAGGATAGGATAGGATAGAGGATAGGATATGATAGAGGATAGAATAGGATAGAGGATAGGATAGGATAGAGTATAGAATAGGATAGAGGATAGGATAGGATAGAGGATAGGATAGGAATGAGGATAGGATAGGATAGAGGATACGAAAATATAGAGGATAGGATATGATCGGATAGAGCATAGGATAGGGAATTGGATAGAATAGAGCATAGGATAGGATAGAGGATAGGATAGGATAGAGGATAGGATATTATAGAGGATAGGATAGAGGATAGGATAGGATTGAGGATATTATACGATAGAGGATAGGAGACGATAGAGGATAGGATAGGATAGAGGATAGGATAGAGAATAGAACAGGATAGAGGATAGGATAGGATAGATGATATTATAGGATAGAGGATAGGATAGGACAGAGGATAGGATAGGATGGAGGATAGGATAGGGGATTGGATAGGATAGAGGATCGGAGACGATAGAGGATAGGATAGGGGATTGGATACGATAGAGGATAGGAGACGATAGAGGATGTGATAGGGGATTGTATAGGATAGAGGACAGGAGACGATAGAGGATACGATAGGATAGAGGATAGGATAGGATAGAGGATAGGATACGATAGATTATAGGATAGGATAGAGGATAGAATAGGGTAGAGGATAGGATAGGAATGAGGATAGGATAGGATAGAGGATAGGAGACGATAGAGGATAGGATAGGGGATTGGATAGGATAGAGGATAGGAGACGATAGAGGATATGATAGGGGATTGGATACGATAGAGGATAGGAGACGATAGAGGATGTGATAGGGGATTGGATAGGATAGAGGATAGGAGACGATAGAGGATATGATAGGGGATTGTATAGGATAGAGGACAGGAGACGATAGAGGATAGGATAGGATAGAGGATAGGATAGGATAGGATAGAGGATAGGATAGGATAGAGGATAGGATAGGATAGAGGATAGGACATTATAGAGGATAGGATAGGATAGAGGATAGGAGACGATAGAGGATAGGATAGGGGATTGGATAGGATAGAGGATAGGAGACGATAGCGGATATGATAGGGGATTGTATAGGCTAGAGGACAGGAGACGATAGAGGATAGGATAGGATAGAGGATAGGATAGGATAGGATAGAGGATAGGATAGGATAGGATAGAGGATAGGGTAGGATAGAGAATAGGATAGGATAGAGGATATGATAGGATAGAGGATAGGATAGGATAGAGGATAGGATAGGATAGAGGATAGGATAGGATAGCGGATAGGATAGGGTAGAGTATAGAATAGGATAGAGGATAGGATAGGATAGAGGATAGGATAGGAATGAGGATAGGATAGGATAGAGGATAGGATAAGATACAGGATCGGATAGGATCGGATAGAATATAGAATAGGATAGAGGATAGGATAGGATAGAGGATAGGATAGGATAGAGGTTAGGATAGGATAGAGGATAGGATTGGATAGAGGATAGGATAGGATAGAGGATATTATAGGATAGAGGATGGGAGTGTATAGAGGATAGGATATAGGATTGGATAGGATAGAGGATAGGATACGATAGTGGATAGGACAGAGCATAGGATAGGATAGAGGATAGGATAGAGGATAGTATAGGATAGAGGATAGGATAGGAAAGAGGATAGGATAGGATAGAGGATAGGATAGGAATGAGGATAGGATAGGATAGAGGATAGGATAGAGGATAGGATAGGATAGAGGAAATGATAGGATAAA
Organism: Halictus rubicundus; assembly: GCF_050948215.1. NCBI lineage: Eukaryota > Metazoa > Arthropoda > Insecta > Hymenoptera > Halictidae > Halictus > Halictus rubicundus. Next base: position 515,199 of record NW_027488700.1, read on the forward strand.
GGATAGGATAGGTAATTGGATAGGATAGAGGATAGGATAGGATAGAGGATAGGATAGAATAGAGGATAGGATAGGATAGAGGATAGGATAGAGGATAGGATAGAGGATAGGATAGGATAGAGGATATAATAGGATAGAGGATAGGATAGGTAATTGGATAGGATAGAGTATAGGATAAGGTAGAGGATAGGATAGGATAGAGGATATAATAGCATAGAGGATAGGATAGGATAGAGGATAGGATAGGGTAGAGGATAGGATAGGATAGAGGATAGGATAGGGTAGAGGATATAATAGGATTGAGGAAAGGATAGGATAGAGGATAGGATAGGATAGAGGATAGGATAGGATAGAGGATAGGATAAGATAGAGTCTAGGATAGGAAAGATGGTAGGATAGGATAGAGGATAGGATAGGATAGAGGATAGGATATGATAGAGGATAGAATAGGATAGAGGATAGGATAGGATAGAGTATAGAATAGGATAGAGGATAGGATAGGATAGAGGATAGGATAGGAATGAGGATAGGATAGGATAGAGGATAGGATAAGATAGAGGATCGGATAGGATCGGATAGAATATAGAATAGGATAGAGGATAGGATAGGATAGATAAGAGGATAGGATAGAGGTTAGGATAGGATAGAGGATAGGATTGGATAGAGGATAGGATAGGATAGAGGATAGGATAGGATAGAGGATAGGATATCATAGAGGATAGGGTAGGATAGAGGATAGGATAGGATAGAGGATATTATAGGATAGAGGATTGGAGTGTATAGAGGATAGGATATAGGATTGGATAGGATAGATGATAGGATACGATAGTGGATAGGACAGAGCATAGGATAGGATAGAGGATAGGATAGAGGATTGGATAGGATAGAGGATAGTATAGGATAGAGGATAGGATAGGAAAGGGGATAGGATAGGATAGAGGATAGGATAGGAATGAGGATAGGATAGGATAGAGAATAGGATAAGATAGAGGATAGGATAGGGGATTGGGTAGGATAGAGGATAGGAGACGATAGAGGATATGATAGGGGATTGTATAGGATAGAGGACTGGAGACGATAGAGGATAGGATGGGATAGAGGATAGGATAGGATAGAGGATAGGATTAGGATAGAGGATAGGATAGGATAGAGGATAGGATAGGATAGAGGATAGGATAGGATACAGGATAGGATAGGATACAGGATAGGATAGGATAGAGGATAGGATAGGATAGAGGATAGGATAGGATAGAGGATTGGAGTGTATAGAGGATAGGATATAGGATTGTATAGGATAGAGGATATTATACGATAGTGGATAGGACAGAGGATAGGATAGGATAGAGGAAAGGATTGAGAATGGGAAAGGATAGAGGATATGATAGGATAGAGGATAGGATAGAGAATAGAACAGGATAGAGGATAGGACAGGATAGATGATATTATAGGATAGAGGATAGGATAGGACAGAGGATAGGATAAGATGGAGGATAGGATAGGGGATTGGATAGGATAGAGGATAGGATAGGTAATTGGATAGGATAGAGTATAGGATAAGGTAGAGGATAGGATAGGATAGAGGATATAATAGGATAGAGGATAGGATAGGATAGAGGATAGGATAGGGTAGAGGATAGGATAGGATAGAGGATAGGATAGGATAGAGGATATAATAGGATTGAGGAAAGGATAGGATAGAGGATAGGATAGGATAGAGGATAGGATAGGATAGAGGATACGATAAGATAGAGGATAGGATAGGAAAGATGGTAGGATAGGATAGAGGATAGGATAGGATAGAGGATAGGATAGGATAGAGGATAGGATAGGATAGAGGATAGGATAGGATAGAGGATAGGATAGGATAGAGGATAGGATATGATAGTGGATAGAATAGGATAGAGGATAGGATAGGATAGAGGATAGGATAGGATAGAGGATATAATAGGATTGAGGAAAGGATAGGATAGAGGATAGGATAGGATAGAGGATAGGATAGGATAGAGGATAGGATAGGATAGAGGATAGGATAGGATAGAGGATAGGATAGGATAGAGGATCGGATAGAGGATAGGATAGGATAGAGGATCGGATAGAGGATAGGATAGGATAGAGGATAGGATAGGATAGAGGATAAAGTAGGATAGAGGATAGGATAGGATAGAGGATAGGATAGGATAGAGGATAGGATAGGATAGAGGATAGTATAGGATAGAGGATAGGATAGGATAGAAGATAGGATAGGATAGAGGATAGGATAGGATAGAGGAGAGGATAGGATACGATAGAGGATAGGATAGAGGATCAGATAGAGGATAGGATAGAGGATCGGATAGAGGATAGGATAGGATAGAGGATCGGATAGAGGATAGGATAGGACAGAGGATAGGATAGGATAGAGGATAGGATAGGATAGAGGATCGGATAGAGGATAGGATAGGACAGAGGATAGGATAGGATAGAGGATAGGATAGGATAGAGGATAGAGTAGGATAGAGGATAGGATAGGATAGAGGATAGGAATGGATAGAGGATCGGATAGAGGATAGGATAGGATAGAGGATAGGATAGGATAGAGGATAGGATAGGATAGAGGATAGGATAGGAAAGAGGATAGGATAGGATAGAGGATAGGATAGGATAGAGGATAGGGTAGCATAGAGGATAGGATAGGATAGGATAGAGGACAGGATAGGATAGGATAAAGGATAGGATAGGATAGAGGATAGGATAGGATAGAGGATAGGATAGGATAGAGTATCGGATAGAGGATAGTATAGAATAGAGGATAGGATAGGATAGAGGATAGGATAGGATAGAGGATAGGATAGGAAAGAGGATAGGATAGGATAGAGGATAGGATAGGATAGAGGATAGGATAGGATAGAGGATAGGATAGGATAGAGGATACGATAGGATAGAGGATAGGATAGAGGATAGGATAGAGGATAGGATAGGTAATTGGATAGGATAGAGGATAGTATAAGTTAGAGGATAGTATAGGATAGGATAGAGGATAGTATAGGATAGAGGATAGGATAGGATAGAGGATAGGATAGGATAGAGGATAGGATAGGATAGAGGATCGGATAGAGGATAGGATAGGATAGAGGATCGGATAGAGGATAGGATAGGATAGAGGATAGGATAGGATAGAGGATAAAGTAGGATAGAGGATAGGATAGGATAGAGGATAGGATAGGATAGAGGATAGGATAGGATAGAGGATAGTATAGGATAGAGGATAGGATAGGATAGAAGATAGGATAGGATAGAGGATAGGATAGGATAGAGGAGATGATAGGATACGATAGAGGATAGGATAGAGGATCAGATAGAGGATAGGATAGAGGATCGGATAGAGGATAGGATAGGATAGAGGATCGGATAGAGGATAGGATAGGACAGAGGATAGGATAGGATAGAGGATAGAGTAGGATAGAGGATAGGATAGGATAGAGGATAGGAATGGATAGAGGATCGGATAGAGGATAGGATAGGATAGAGGATAGGATAGGATAGAGGATAGGATAGAGGATAGGATAGGACAGAGGATAGGATAGGATAGAGGATAGGATAGGATAGAGGATAGAGTAGGATAGAGGATAGGATAGGATAGAGGATAGGAATGGATAGAGGATCGGATAGAGGATAGGATAGGATAGAGGATAGGATAGGATAGAGGATAGGATAGGATAGAGGATAGGATAGGAAAGAGGATAGGATAGGATAGAGGATAGGATAGGATAGAGGATAGGGTAGCATAGAGGATAGGATAGGATAGGATAGAGGACAGGATAGGATAGGATAAAGGATAGGATAGGATAGAGGATAGGATAGGATAGAGGATAGGATAGGATAGAGTATCGGATAGAGGATAGTATAGAATAGAGGATAGGATAGGATAGAGGATAGGATAGGATAGAGGATAGGATAGGAAAGAGGATAGGATAGGATAGAGGATAGGATAGGATAGAGGATAGGATAGGATAGAGGATAGGATAGGATAGAGGATACGATAGGATAGAGGATAGGATAGAGGATAGGATAGAGGATAGGATAGGTAATTGGATAGGATAGAGGATAGTATAAGTTAGAGGATAGTATAGGATAGGATAGAGGATAGTATAGGATAGAGGATAGGATCGGATAGAGGATAGGATAGGATTAAGGATAGGATAGGATAGAGGATAGGATAGGATAGAGGATAGAATAGGATAGATGATACTATAGGATAGAGAATAGGATAGGATAGAGGATAGGATAGGATAGAGGATAGGATAGGAAAGAGGATAGGATAGGATAGACGATAGGATAGGATAGAGGATAGGATAGGATAGAGGATAGGATAGGATAGAGGATACGATAGGATAGAGGATAGGATAGAGGATAGGATAGGTAATTGGATAGGATAGATGATAGGATATAGGATAGGATAGGATAGAGGATAGGATAGGTAATTGGATAGGATAGGGGATAGGATAAGTTAGAGGATAGTATAGGATAGAGGACAGGATAGGATAGAGGATAGGATAGGATAAAGGATAGGATAGGATAGAGGATAGTATAGGATAGCGGATAGAATAGGATAGATGATAGGATAGGATAGAGAAGAGGATAGGATAGAGGATAGGATAGGATAGAGGATAGGATAGAGGATAGGATAGGATAGTGGATAGGATAGAGTATAGGATAGGATAGAGGATAGGATAGAGGATAGGATAGGATAGAGGATAGGAAAGGATAGAGGATAGGATGGGATAGAGGATAGGATAGGATAGAGGATAGGATAGGATAGAGGATAGGATAGGAAAGAGGGTAGGATAGGATAGAGGATAGGATGGGATAGAGGATAGGATAGGATAGAGGATAGGATAGGATAGGATAGAGGATAGGATAGGATAGAGGATAGGATAGGAATGAAGATAGGATAGGATAGAGGATAGGATAAGATAGAGGATAGGATAGGGGATTGGATAGGATAGAGGATAGGAGACGATAGAGGATATGATAGGGGATTGTATAGGATAGAGGACTGGAGACGATAGAGGATAGGATGGGATAGAGGATAGGATAGGATAGAGGATAGGATTGGATAGAGGATAGGATAGGATAGAGGATAGGATAGGATACAGGATAGGATAGGATACAGGATAGGATAGGATAGAGGATAGGATAGGATAGAGGATAGGATAGGATAGAGGATTGGAGTGTATAGAGGATAGGATATAGGATTGTATAGGATAGAGGATATTATACGATAGTGGATAGGACAGAGGATAGGATAGGATAGAGGATAGGATAGAGAATGGGAAAGGATAGGATAGGATAGAGGATAGGATAGAGAATAGAACAGGATAGAGGATAGGACAGGATATATGATATTATAGGATAGAAGATAGGATAGGACAGAGGATAGGATAGGATGGAGGATAGGATAGGGGATTGGATAGGATAGAGGATAGGATAGGTAATTGGATAGGATAGAGTATAGGATAAGGTAGAGGATAGGATAGGATAGAGGATATAATAGGATAGAGGATAGGATACGATAGAGGATACGATAGGGTAGATGATAGGATAGGATAGAGGATAGGATAGGATAGAGGATATAATAGGATTGAGGAAAGGATAGGATAGAGGATAGGATAGGATAGAGGATAGGATAGGATAGAGGATAGGATAAGATAGAGGATAGGATAGGAAAGATGGTAGGATAGGATAGAGGATAGGATAGGATAGAGGATAGGATAGGATAGAGGATAGGATAGGATAGAGGATAGGATAGGATAGAGGATAGGATATGATAGAGGATAGAATAGGATAGAGGATAGGATAGGATAGAGGATAGGATAGGATAGAGGATATAATAGGATTGAGGAAAGGATAGGATAGAGGATAGGATAGGATAGAGGATAGGATAGGATAGAGGATAGGATAGGATAGAGGATAGGATAAGATAGAGGATAGGATAGGAAAGATGGTAGGATAGGATAGAGGATAGGATAGGATAGAGGATAGGATAGGATAGAGGATAGGATAGGATAGAGGATAGGATATGATAGAGGATAGAATAGGATAGAGGATAGGATAGGATAGAGGATAGGATAGGATAGAGGATCGGATAGAATATAGAATAGGATAGAGGACAGGATAGGATAGATAATAGGATAGGATAGAGGTTAGGACAGGATAGATGATATTATAGGATAGAGGATAGGATAGGACAGAGGATAGGATAAGATGGAGGATAGGATAGGGGATTGGATAGGATAGAGGATAGGATAGGTAATTGGATAGGATAGAGTATACTATAAGGTAGAGGATAGGATAGGATAGAGGATATAATAGGATAGAGGATAGGATAGGATAGAGGATAGGATAGGGTAGAGGATAGGATAGGATAGAGGATAGGATAGGATAGAGGATATAATAGGATTGAGGAAAGGATAGGATAGAGGATAGGATAGGATAGAGGGTAGGATAGGATAGAGGATAGGATAAGATAGAGGATAGGATAGGACAGATGGTAGGATAGGATAGAGGATAGGATAGGATAGAGGATAGGATAGGATAGAGGATAGGATAGGATAGAGGATAGGATAGGATAGAGGATAGGATAGGATAGAGGATAGGATATGATAGAGGATAGAATAGGATAGAGGATAGGATAGGATAGAGGATAGGATAGGATAGAGGATATAATAGGATTGAGGAAAGGATAGGATAGAGGATAGGATAGGATAGAGGATAGGATAGGATAGAGGATAGGATAAGATAGAGGATAGGATAGGAAAGATGGTAGGATAGGAAAGAGGATAGGATAGGATAGAGGATAGGATAGGATAGAGGAGAGGATAGGATACGATAGAGGATAGGATAGAGGATCGGATAGAGGATAGGATAGAGGATCGGATAGATGATAGGATAGGATAGAGGATCGGATAGAGGATAGGATAGGACAGAGGATAGGATAGGATAGAGGATAGGATAGGATAGAGGATAGGATAGGATAGAGGATCGGATAGAGGATAGGATAGGATAGAGGATCGGATAGAGGATAGGATAGTATAGAGGATAGGATAGGATAGAGGATAAAGTAGGATAGAGGATAGGATAGGATAGAGGATAGGATAGGGTAGAGGATAGGATAGGATAGAGGATAGGATAGGATAGAGGATATAATAGGATTGAGGAAAGGATAGGATAGAGGATAGGATAGGATAGAGGATAGGATAGGATAGAGGATAGGATAAGATAGAGGATAGGATAGGAAAGATGGTAGGATAGGATAGAGGATAGGATAGGATAGAGGATAGGATAGGATAGAGGATAGGATAGGATAGAGGATAGGATAGGATAGAGGATAGGATAGGATAGAGGATAGGATAGGATAGAGGATAGGATATGATAGAGGATAGAATAGGATAGAGGATAGGATAGGATAGAGGATAGGATAGGATAGAGAATATAATAGGATTGAGGAAAGGATAGGATAGAGGATAGGATAGGATAGAGGATAGGATAGGATAGAGGATAGGATAGGATAGAGGATAGGATAGGATAGAGGATCGGATAGAGGATAGGATAGGATAGAGGATCGGATAGAGGATAGGATAGGATAGAGGATAAAGTAGGATAGAGGATAGGATAGGATAGAGGATAGGATAGGATAGAGGATAGGATAGGATAGAGGATAGTATAGGATAGAGGATAGGATAGGATAGAAGATAGGATAGGATAGAGGATAGGATAGGATAGAGGAGAGGATAGGATACGATAGAGGATAGGATAGAGGATCAGATAGAGGATAGGATAGAGGATCGGATAGAGGATAGGATAGGATAGAGGATCGGATAGAGGATAGGATAGGACAGAGGATAGGATAGGATAGAGGATAGGATAGGATAGAGGATCGGATAGAGGATAGGATAGGACAGAGGATAGGATAGGATAGAGGATAGGATAGGATAGAGGATAGAGTAGGATAGAGGATAGGATAGGATAGAGGATAGGAATGGATAGAGGATCGGATAGAGGATAGGATAGGATAGAGGATAGGATAGGATAGAGGATAGGATAGGATAGAGGATAGGATAGGAAAGAGGATAGGATAGGATAGAGGATAGGATAGGATAGAGGATAGGGTAGCATAGAGGATAGGATAGGATAGGATAGAGGACAGGATAGGATAGGATAAAGGATAGGATAGGATAGAGGATAGGATAGGATAGAGGATAGGATAGGATAGAGTATCGGATAGAGGATAGTATAGAATAGAGGATAGGATAGGATAGAGGATAGGATAGGATAGAGGATAGGATAGGAAAGAGGATAGGATAGGATAGGATAGAGGATAGGATAGGATAGAGGATAGGATAGGATAGAGGATAGGATAGGATAGAGGATACGATAGGATAGAGGATAGGATAGAGGATAGGATAGAGGATAGGATAGGTAATTGGATAGGATAGAGGATAGTATAAGTTAGAGGATAGTATAGGATAGGATAGAGGATAGTATAGGATAGAGGATAGGATCGGATAGAGGATAGGATAGGATTAAGGATAGGATAGGATAGAGGATAGGATAGGATAGAGGATAGAATAGGATAGATGATAGTATAGGATAGAGAATAGGATAGGATAGAGGATAGGATATGATAGAGGATAGGATAGGAAAGAGGATAGGATAGGATAGACGATAGGATAGGATAGAGGATAGGATAGGATAGAGGATAGGATAGGATAGAGGATACGATAGGATAGAGGATAGGATAGAGGATAGGATAGGTAATTGGATAGGATAGATGATAGGATATAGGATAGGATAGGATAGAGGATAGGATAGGTAATTGGATAGGATAGAGGATAGGATAAGTTAGAGGATAGTATAGGATAGAGGACAGGATAGGATAGAGGATAGGATAGGATAAAGGATAGGATAGGATAGAGGATAGTATAGGATAGCGGATAGAATAGGATAGATGATAGGATAGGATAGAGAAGAGGATAGGATAGAGGATAGGATAGGATAGAGGATAGGATAGAGGATAGGATAGAGGATAGGATAGGATAGTGGATAGGATAGAGGATAGGATAGGATAGAGGATAGGATAGAGGATAGGATAGGATAGAGGATAGGAAAGGATAGAGGATAGGATGGGATAGAGGATAGGATAGGATAGAGGATAGGATAGGATAGAGGATAGGATAGGAAAGAGGGTAGGATAGGATAGAGGATAGGATGGGATAGAGGATAGGATAGGATAGAGGATAGGATAGGATAGGATAGAGGATAGGATAGGATAGAGGATAGGATAGGAATGAAGATAGGATAGGATAGAGGATAGGATAAGATAGAGGATAGGATAGGGGATTGGATAGGATAGAGGATAGGAGACGATAGAGGATATGATAGGGGATTGTATAGGATAGAGGACTGGAGACGATAGAGGATAGGATGGGATAGAGGATAGGATAGGATAGAGGATAGGATTGGATAGAGGATAGGATAGGATAGAGGATAGGATAGGATACAGGATAGGATAGGATACAGGATAGGATAGGATAGAGGATAGGATAGGATAGAGGATAGGATAGGATAGAGGATTGGAGTGTATAGAGGATAGGATATAGGATTGTATAGGATAGAGGATATTATACGATAGTGGATAGGACAGAGGATAGGATAGGATAGAGGATAGGATAGAGAATGGGAAAGGATAGGATAGGATAGAGGATAGGATAGAGAATAGAACAGGATAGAGGATAGGACAGGATAGATGATATTATAGGATAGAAGATAGGATAGGACAGAGGATAGGATAGGATGGAGGATAGGATAGGGGATTGGATAGGATAGAGGATAGGATAGGTAATTGGATAGGATAGAGTATAGGATAAGGTAGAGGATAGGATAGGATAGAGGATATAATAGGATAGAGGATAGGATACGATAGAGGATACGATAGGGTAGAGGATAGGATAGGATAGAGGATAGGATAGGATAGAGGATATAATAGGATTGAGGAAAGGATAGGATAGAGGATAGGATAGGATAGAGGATAGGATAGGATAGAGGATAGGATAAGATAGAGGATAGGATAGGAAAGATGGTAGGATAGGATAGAGGATAGGATAGGATAGAGGATAGGATAGGATAGAGGATAGGATAGGATAGAGGATAGGATAGGATAGAGGATAGGATATGATAGAGGATAGAATAGGATAGAGGATAGGATAGGATAGAGGATAGGATAGGATAGAGGATATAATAGGATTGAGGAAAGGATAGGATAGAGGATAGGATAGGATAGAGGATAGGATAGGATAGAGGATAGGATAGGATAGAGGATAGGATAAGATAGAGGATAGGATAGGAAAGATGGTAGGATAGGATAGAGGATAGGATAGGATAGAGGATAGGATAGGATAGAGGATAGGATAGGATAGAGGATAGGATATGATAGAGGATAGAATAGGATAGAGGATAGGATAGGATAGAGGATAGGATAGGATAGAGGATCGGATAGAATATAGAATAGGATAGAGGATAGGATAGGATAGATAATAGGATAGGATAGAGGTTAGGACAGGATAGATGATATTATAGGATAGAGGATAGGATAGGACAGAGGATAGGATAAGATGGAGGATAGGATAGGGGATTGGATAGGATAGAGGATAGGATAGGTAATTGGATAGGATAGAGTATAGGATAAGGTAGAGGATAGGATAGGATAGAGGATATAATAGGATAGAGGATAGGATAGGATAGAGGATAGGATAGGGTAGAGGATAGGATAGGATAGAGGATAGGATAGGATAGAGGATATAATAGGATTGAGGAAAGGATAGGATAGAGGATAGGATAGGATAGAGGGTAGGATAGGATAGAGGATAGGATAAGATAGAGGATAGGATAGGACAGATGGTAGGATAGGATAGAGGATAGGATAGGATAGAGGATAGGATAGGATAGAGGATAGGATAGGATAGAGGATAGGATATGATAGAGGATAGAATAGGATAGAGGATAGGATAGGATAGAGGATAGGATAGGATAGAGGATATAATAGGATTGAGGAAAGGATAGGATAGAGGATAGGATAGGATAGAGGATAGGATAGGATAGAGGATAGGATAAGATAGAGGATAGGATAGGAAAGATGATAGGATAGGAAAGAGGATAGGATAGGATAGAGGATAGGATAGGATAGAGGAGAGGATAGGATACGATAGAGGATAGGATAGAGGATCGGATAGAGGATAGGATAGAGGATCGGATAGATGATAGGATAGGATAGAGGATCGGATAGAGGATAGGATAGGACAGAGGATAGGATAGGATAGAGGATAGGATAGGATAGAGGATAGGATAGGATAGAGGATCGGATAGAGGATAGGATAGGATAGAGGATCGGATAGAGGATAGGATAGTATAGAGGATAGGATAGGATAGAGGATAAAGTAGGATAGAGGATAGGATAGGATAGAGGATAGGATTGGATAGAGGATCGGTTAGAGGATAGGATAGGATAGAGGATAGGATAGGATAGAGGATAGTATAGGATAGAGGATAGGATAGGATAGAAGATAGGATAGGATAGAGGATAGGATAGGATAGAGGAGAGGATAGGATAGAGGAGAGGATAGGATACGATAGAGGATAGGATAGAGGATCAGATAGAGGATAGGATAGAGGATCGGATAGAGGATAGGATAGGATAGAGGATCGGATAGAGGATAGGATAGGACAGAGGATAGGATAGGATAGAGGATAGGATAGGATAGAGGATAGAGTAGGATAGAGGATAGGATAGGATAGAGGATAGGATTGGATAGAGGATCGGATAGAGGATAGGATAGGATAGAGGATAGGATAGGATAGAGGATAGTATAGGATAGAGGATGGGATAGAATAGAGGATAGGATAGGATAAAGGATAGGGTAGCATAGAGGATAGGATAGGATAGGATAGAGGACAGGATAGGATAGGATAGAGGATAGGATAGGATAGAGGATAGGATAGGATAGAGGATAGGATAGGATAGAGGATAGGATAGGATAGAGTATCGGATAGAGGATAGTATAGAATAGAGGATAGGATAGGATAGAGGATAGGATAGGATAGAGGATAGGATAGGAAAGAGGAAAGGATAGGATAGAGGATAGGATAGGATAGAGGATAGGATAGGATAGAGGATAGGATAGGATAGAGGATACGATAGGATAGAGGATAGGATAGGATAGAGGATACGATAGGATAGAGGATAGGATAGAGGATAGGATAGGTAATTGGATAGGATAGAGGACTGGAGACGATAGAGGATAGGATGGGATAGAGGATAGGATAGGATAGAGGATAGGATTGGATAGAGGATAGGATAGGATAGAGGATAGGATAGGATACAGGATAGGATAGGATACAGGATAGGATAGGATAGGATAGAGGATAGGATAGGATAGAGGATAGGATAGGATAGAGGATTGGAGTGTATAGAGGATAGGATATAGGATTGTATAGGATAGAGGATATTATACGATAGTGGATAGGACAGAGGATAGGATAGGATAGAGGATAGGATAGAGAATGGGAAAGGATAGGATAGGATAGAGGATAGGATAGAGAATAGAACAGGATAGAGGATAGGACAGGATAGATGATATTATAGGATAGAAGATAGGATAGGACAGAGGATAGGATAGGATGGAGGATAGGATAGGGGATTGGATAGGATAGTGGATAGGATAGGTAATTGGATAGGATAGAGTATAGGATAAGGTAGAGGATAGGATAGGATAGAGGATATAATAGGATAGAGGATAGGATACGATAGAGGTTAGGATAGGGTAGAGGATAGGATAGGATAGAGGATAGGATAGGATAGAGGATATAATAGGATTGAGGAAAGGATAGGATAGGATAGAGGATAGGATAGGATAGAGGATAGGATAAGATAGAGGATAGGATAGGAAAGATGGTAGGATAGGATAGAGGATAGGATAGGATAGAGGATAGGATAGGATAGAGGATAGGATAGGATAGAGGATCGGATAGAGGATAGGATAGGACAGAGGATAGGATAGGATAGAGGATAGGATAGGATAGAGGATAGAGTAGGATAGAGGATCGGATAGAGGATAGGATAGGATAGAGGATCGGATAGAGGATAGGATAGGATAGAGGATAGGATAGGATAGAGGATAGGATAGGATAGAGGATAGGATACGATAGAGGATAGGATAGAGGATCGGATAGAGGATAGGATAGAGGATCGGATAGAGGATAGGATAGGATAGAGGATCGGATAGAGGATAGGACAGGACAGAGGATAGGATGGGATAGAGGATAGGATAGGATAGAGGATCGGATAGAGGATAGGATAGGACAGAGGATAGGATGGGATAGAGGATAGGATAGGATAGAGGATCGGATAGAGGATAGGATAGGACAGAGGATAGGATAGGATAGAGGATAGGATAGGATAGAGGATAGAGTAGGATAGAGGATCGGATAGAGGATAGGATAGGATAGAGGATCGGATAGAGGATAGGATAGGATAGAGGATAGGATAGGATAGAGGATAAAGTAGGATAGAGGATAGGATAGGATAGAGGAGAGGATAGGATACGATAGAGGATAGGATAGAGGATCGGATAGAGGATAGGATAGAGGATCGGATAGAGGATAGGATAGGATAGAGGATCGGATAGAGGATAGGATAGGACAGAGGATAGGATAGGATAGAGGATAGGATAGGATAGAGGATCGGATAGAGGATAGGATAGGACAGAGGATAGGATAGGATAGAGGATAGGATAGGATAGAGGATAGAGTAGGATAGAGGATAGGATAGGATAGGATAGAGGATAGGATAGGATAGAGGATCGGATAGAGGATAGGATAGGATAGAGGATAGGATAGGATAGAGGATAGGATAGAATAGAGTATAGGATAGGATACAGGATAGGATAGGATAGAGGATAGGATAGGATAGGATAGAGGATAGGATAGAATAGAGTATAGGATAGGATACAGGATAGGATAGGATAGAGGATAGGATAGGATAGGATAGAGGATAGGATAGAGGATAGGATAGGATAGATGATAGGATAGGATAGAGGAGAGGATAGGATAGAGGATAGGATAGAGGAGATGATAGGATAAAGGATAGGATAGGATAGAGGATAGGAAAGGATAGAGGATAGGATAGGATAGAGGATAGGATAGGATAGAGGATATGATAGAGGATAGGATAGGATAGAGGATAGGATAGGATAGAGGATAGGATAGGATAGAGGATAGGATACGATAGAGGATAGGATAGGATCGAGGATATGATAGAGGATAGGATAGGATAGAGGATAGGATAGTTAATTGGATAGGATAGAGTATAGGATAAGGTACAGGATAGGATAGGATAGAGGATATAATAGGATAGAGGATAGGATAGGATAGAGGATAGGATAGGATAGAGGATAGGATAGGATAGAGGATAGGATAGGATAGAGGATAGGATAGGATAGAGGATAGGATAGGATAGAGGATAGGATAGGATAGAGGATAGGATAGGATAGAGGATCGGATAGAGGATAGGATAGGATAGAGGATCGGATAGAGGATAGGATAGGATAGAGGATAGGATAGGATAGAGGATAAAGTAGGATAGAGGATAGGATAGGATAGAGGATAGGATTGGATAGAGGATCGGATAGAGGATAGGATAGGATAGAGGATAGGATAGGATAGAGGATAGTATAGGATAGAGGATAGGATAGGATAGAAGATAGGATAGGATAGAGGATAGGATAGGATAGAGGAGAGGATAGGATACGATAGAGGATAGGATAGAGGATCGGATAGAGGATAGGATAGAGGATCGGATAGAGGATAGGATAGGATAGAGGATCGGATAGAGGATAGGATAGGACAGAGGATAGGATGGGATAGAGGATAGGATAGGATAGAGGATCGGATAGAGGATAGGATAGGACAGAGGATAGGATGGGATAGAGGATAGGATAGGATAGAGGATCGGATAGAGGATAGGATAGGACAGAGGATAGGATAGGATAGAGGATAGGATAGGATAGAGGATAGAGTAGGATAGAGGATCGGATAGAGGATAGGATAGGATAGAGGATCGGATAGAGGATAGGATAGGATAGAGGATAGGATAGGATAAAGGATAAAGTAGGATAGAGGATGGGATAGAATAGAGGATAGGATAGGATAAAGGATAGGGTAGCATAGAGGATAGGATAGGATAGAATAGAGGATAGGATAGGATAGAGGATAGGATAGGATAGAGGATAGGATAGGATAGAGGATAGGATAGGATAGAGGATAGGATAGGAAAGAGGATAGGATAGGATAGACGATAGGATAGGATAGAGGATAGGATAGGATAGAGGATAGGATAGGATAGAGGATACGATAGGATAGAGGATAGGATAGGTAATTGGATAGGATAGATGATAGGATAGAGGATAGGATAGGATAGAGGATAGGATAGGTAATTGGATAGGATAGAGGATAGGATAAGTTAGAGGATAGTATAGGATAGAGGATAGGATAGGATAGAGGATAGGATAGGATATAGGATAGGATAGGATAGAGGATAGTATAGGATAGCGGATAGAATAGGATAGATGATAGGATAGGATAGAGAAGAGGATAGGATAGAGGATAGGATAGGATAGAGGATAGGATAGAGGATAGGATAGGATAGTGGATAGGATAGAGGATAGGATAGGATAGAGGATAGGATAGAGGATAGGATAGGATAAAGGATAGGAAAGGATAGAGGATAGGATGGGATAGAGGATAGGATAGGATAGAGGATAGGATAGGATAGAGGATAGGATAGGAAAGAGGGTAGGATAGGATAGAGGATAGGATGGGATAGAGGATAGGATAGGATAGAGGATAGGATAGGATAGGATAGAGGATAGGATAGGATAGAGGATAGGATAGGATAGAGGATAGGATAGGAATGAGGATATGATAGGATAGAGGATAGGATAAGATAGAGGATAGGATAGGGGATTGGATAGGATAGAGGATAGGAGACGATGGAGGATATGATAGGGGATTGTATAGGATAGAGGACTGGAGACGATAGAGGATAGGATGGGATAGAGGATAGGATAGGATAGAGGATAGGATTGGATAGAGGATAGGATAGGATAGAGGATAGGATAGGATACAGGATAGGATAGGATACAGGATAGGATAGGATAGGATAGAGGATAGGATAGGATAGAGGATTGGAGTGTATAGAGGATAGGATATAGGATTGTATAGGATAGAGGATATTATACGATAGTGGATAGGACAGAGGATAGGATAGGATAGAGGATAGGATAGAGAATGGGAAAGGATAGGATAGGATAGAGGATAGGATAGAGAATAGAACAGGATAGAGGATAGGACAGGATAGATGATATTATAGGATAGAAGATAGGATAGGACAGAGGATAGGATAGGATGGAGGATAGGATAGGGATTGGATAGGATAGTGGATAGGATAGGTAATTGGATAGGATAGAGTATAGGATAAGGTAGAGGATAGGATAGGATAGAGGATATAATAGGATAGAGGATAGGATACGATAGAGGTTAGGATAGGGTAGAGGATAGGATAGGATAGAGGATAGGATAGGATAGAGGATATAATAGGATTGAGGAAAGGATAGGATAGAGGATAGGATAGGATAGAGGATAGGATAGGATAGAGGATAGGATAAGATAGAGGATAGGATAGGAAAGATGGTAGGATAGGATAGAGGATAGGATAGGATAGAGGATAGGATAGGATAGAGGATAGGATAGGATAGAGGATAGGATAGGATAGAGGATAGGATAGGATAGAGGATAGGATAGGATAGAGGATAGGATAGGATAGAGGATAGGATAGGATAGAGGATAGGATAGGATAGAGGATAGGATAGAGGATAGGATAAGATAGAGGATAGGATAGGAAAGATGGTAGGATAGGATAGAGGATAGGATAGGATAGAGGATAGGATAGGATAGAGGATAGGATAGGATAGAGGATAGGATACGATAGAGGATAGGATAGAGGATCGGATAGAGGATAGGATAGAGGATCGGATAGAGGATAGGATAGGATAGAGGATCGGATAGAGGATAGGACAGGACAGAGGATAGGATGGGATAGAGGATAGGATAGGATAGAGGATCGGATAGAGGATAGGATAGGACAGAGGATAGGATGGGATAGAGGATAGGATAGGATAGAGGATCGGATAGAGGATAGGATAGGACAGAGGATAGGATAGGATAGAGGATAGGATAGGATAGAGGATAGAGTAGGATAGAGGATCGGATAGAGGATAGGATAGGATAGAGGATCGGATAGAGGATAGGATAGGATAGAGGATAGGATAGGATAGAGGATAAAGTAGGATAGAGGATAGGATAGGATAGAGGAGAGGATAGGATACGATAGAGGATAGGATAGAGGATCGGATAGAGGATAGGATAGAGGATCGGATAGAGGATAGGATAGGATAGAGGATCGGATAGAGGATAGGATAGGACAGAGGATAGGATAGGATAGAGGATAGGATAGGATAGAGGATCGGATAGAGGATAGGATAGGACAGAGGATAGGATAGGATAGAGGATAGGATAGGATAGAGGATAGAGTAGGATAGAGGATAGGATAGGATAGAGGATAGGATTGGATAGAGGATCGGATAGAGGATAGGATAGGATAGAGGATAGGATAGGATAGAGGATCGGATAGAGGATAGGATAGGATAGAGGATAGGATAGGATAGAGGATAGGATAGAATAGAGTATAGGATAGGATACAGGATAGGATAGGATAGAGGATAGGATAGGATAGGATAGAGGATAGGATAGAATAGAGTATAGGATAGGATACAGGATAGGATAGGTTAGAGGATAGGATAGGATAGGATAGAGGATAGGATAGAGGATAGGATAGGATAGATGATAGGATAGGATAGAGGAGAGGATAGGATAGAGGATAGGATAGAGGAGATGATAGGATAAAGGATAGGATAGGATAGAGGATAGGAAAGGATAGAGGATAGGATAGGATAGAGGATAGGATAGGATAGAGGATAGGAAAGGATAGAGGATAGGATAGGATAGAGGATAGGATAGGATAGAGGATATGATAGAGGATAGGATAGGATAGAGGATAGGATAGGATAGAGGATAGGATAGGATAGAGGATAGGATACGATAGAGGATAGGATAGGATAGAGGATATGATAGAGGATAGGATAGGATAGAGGATAGGATAGTTAATTGGATAGGATAGAGTATAGGATAAGGTACAGGATAGGATAGGATAGAGGATATAATAGGATAGAGGATAGGATAGGATAGAGGATAGGATAGGATAGAGGATAGGATAGGATAGAGGATAGGATAGGATAGAGGATAGGATAGGATAGAGGATAGGATAGGATAGAGGATCGGATAGAGGATAGGATAGGATAGAGGATCGGATAGAGGATAGGATAGGATAGAGGATAGGATAGGATAGAGGATAAAGTAGGATAGAGGATAGGATAGGATAGAGGATAGGATTGGATAGAGGATCGGATAGAGGATAGGATAGGATAGAGGATAGGATAGGATAGAGGATAGTATAGGATAGAGGATAGGATAGGATAGAAGATAGGATAGGATAGAGGATAGGATAGGATAGAGGAGAGGATAGGATACGATAGAGGATAGGATAGAGGATCGGATAGAGGATAGGATAGAGGATAGGATAGAGGATCGGATAGAGGATAGGATAGAGGATCGGATAGAGGATAGGATAGGATAGAGGAGCGGATAGAGGATAGGATAGGACAGAGGATAGGATGGGATAGAGGATAGGATAGGATAGAGGATCGGATAGAGGATAGGATAGGACAGAGGATAGGATGGGATAGAGGATAGGATAGGATAGAGGATCGGATAGAGGATAGGATAGGACAGAGGATAGGATAGGATAGAGGATAGGATAGGATAGAGGATAGAGTAGGATAGAGGATCGGATAGAGGATAGGATAGGATAGAGGATCGGATAGAGGATAGGATAGGATAGAGGATAGGAAAGGATAGAGGATAGGATGGGATAGAGGATAGGATAGGATAGAGGATAGGATAGGATAGAGGATAGGATAGGAAAGAGGGTAGGATAGGATAGAGGATAGGATGGGATAGAGGATAGGATAGGATAGAGGATAGGATAGGATAGGATAGAGGATAGGATAGGATAGAGGATAGGATAGGAATGAGGATAGGATAGGATAGAGGATAGGATAAGATAGATGATAGGATAGGGGATTGGATAGGATAGAGGATAGGAGACGATAGAGGATATGATAGGGGATTGTATAGGATAGAGGACTGGAGACGATAGAGGATAGGATGGGATAGAGGATAGGATAGGATAGAGGACAGGATTGTATAGAGGATAGGATAGGATAGAGGATAGGATAGGATAGAGGATAGGATAGGATACAGGATAGGATAGGATACAGGATAGGATAGGATACAGGATAGGATAGGATAGAGGATAGGATAGGATAGAGGATAGGATAGGATAGAGGATTGGAGTGTATAGAGGATAGGATATAGGATTGTATAGGATAGAGGATATTATACGATAGTGGATAGGACAGAGGATAGGATAGGATAGAGGATAGGATAGAGAATGGGAAAGGATAGGATAGGATAGAGGATAGGACAGAGAATAGAACAGGATAGAGGATAGGACAGGATAGATGATATTATAGGATAGAGGATAGGATAGGACAGAGGATAGGATAGGATGGAGGATAGGATAGGGGATTGGATAGGATAGAGGATAGGATAGGTAATTGGATAGGATAGAGTATAGGATAAGGTAGGGGATAGGATAGGATAGAGGATATAATAGGATAGAGGATAGGATAGGATAGAGGATAGGATAGGGTAGAGGATAGGATAGGATAGAGGATAGGATAGGATAGAGGATAGGATAGGATAGAGGATAGGATAGGATAGAGGATAGGATATGATAGAGGATAGAATAGGATAGAGGATAGGATAGGATAGAGGATAGGATAGGATAGAGGATATAATAGGATTGAGGAAAGGATAGGATAGAGGATAGGATAGGATAGAGGATAGGATAGGATAGAGGATAGGATAAGATAGAGGATAGGATAGGAAATATGGTAGGATAGGATAGAGGATAGGATAGGATAGAGGATAGGATAGGATAGAGGATAGGATAGGATAGAGGATAGGATAGGATAGAGGATAGGATATGATAGAGACAAGAATAGGATAGAGGATAGGTTAGGATAGAGGATAGGATAGGATAGAGGATAGGATAGGATAGAGGATCGGATAGAGGATAGGATAGGCTAGAGGATAGGATAGAATAGAGTATAGGATAGGATACAGGATAGGATAGGATAGAGGATAGGATAGGATAGGATAGAGGATAGGATAGAATAGAGTATAGGATAGGATACAGGATAGGATAGGATAGAGGATAGGATAGGATAGGATAGAGGATAGGATAGAATAGAGTATAGGATAGGATATAGGATAGGATAGGATAGAGGATAGGATAGGATAGGATAGAGGATAGGATAGGATAGGATAGAGGATAGGATAGGATAGGATAGAGGATAGGATAGATGATAGGATAGGATAGAGGATAGGATAGGATAGAGGAGAGGATAGGATAGAGGATAGGATAGAGGAGAGGATAGGATAAAGGATAGGATAGGATAGAGGATAGGATAGGATAGAGGATAGGATAGGATAGAGGATAGGATAGGATAGAGGATAGGATAGGATAGAGGATATAATAGGATAGAGGATAGGATAGGATAGAGGATAGGATAGGATAGAGGATAGGATAGGATAGAGGATAGGATAGGATAGAGGATCGGATAGAGGATAGGATAGGATAGAGGATCGGATAGAGGATAGGATAGGATAGAGGATCGGATAGAGGATAGGATAGGATAGAGGATAGGATAGGATAGAGGATAAAGTAGGATAGAGGATAGGATAGGATAGAGGATAGGATTGGATAGAGGATCGGATAGGAAAGAGGATAAGATAGGATAGACGATAGGATAGGATAGAGGATAGGATAGGATAGAGGATACGATAGGATAGAGGATAGGATAGAGGATAGAGGATAGGATAGAGGATAGGATAGGTAATTGGATAGGATAGATGATAGGATAGAGGATAGGATAGGATAGAGGATAGGATAGGTAATTGGATAGGATAGAGGATAGGATAAGTTAGAGGATAGTATAGGATAGAGGATAGGATAGGATAGAGGATAGGATAGGATAAAGGATAGGATAGGATAGAGGATAGTATAGGATAGCGGATAGAATAGGATAGATGATAGGATAGGATAGAGAAGAGGATAGGATAGAGGATAGGATAGGATAGAGGATAGGATAGAGGATAGGATAGGATAGTGGATAGGATAGAGGATAGGATAGGATAGAGGATAGGATAGAGGATAGGATAGGATAGAGGATAGGATAGAGGATTGGATAGAATAGAGGATAGTGTAGGATAGAGGATAGGATAGGAAAGGGGATAGGATAGGATAGAAGATAGGATAGGAATGAGGATAGGATAGGATAGAGGATAGGATAAGATAGAGGATAGGATAGGGGATTGGATAGGATAGAGGATAGGAGACGATAGAGGATATGATAGGGGATTGTATAGGATAGAGGACTGGAGACGATAGAGGATAGGATGGGATAGAGGATAGGATAGGATAGAGGATAGGATTAGGATAGAGGATAGGATAGGATAGAGGATAGGATAGGATAGAGGATAGGATAGGATACAGGATAGGATAGGATACAGGATAGGATAGGATAGAGGATAGGATAGGATAGAGGATAGGATAGGATAGAGGATCGGATAGAATATAGAATAGGATAGAGGATAGGATAGGATAGATAATAGGATAGGATAGAGGTTAGGATAGGATAGGGGATAGGATTGGATAGAGGATAGGATAGGATAGAGGATAGGATAGGATAGAGGATAGGATATTATAGAGGATAGGGTAGGATAGAGGATAGGATAGGATAGAGGATATTATAGGATAGAGGATTGGAGTGTATAGAGGATAGGATATAGGATTGGATAGGATAGATGATAGGATACGATAGTGGATAGGACAGAGCATAGGATAGGATAGAGGATAGGATAGAGGATTGGATAGGATAGAGGATAGTATAGGATAGAGGATAGGATAGGAAAGGGGATAGGATAGGATAGAGGATAGGATAGGGGATTGGATAGGATAGAGGATAGGAGACGATAGAGGATATGATAGGGGATTGTATAGGATAGAGGACTGGAGACGATAGAGGATAGGATGGGATAGAGGATAGGATAGGATAGAGGATAGGATTAGGATAGAGGATAGGATAGGATAGAGGATAGGATAGGATAGAGGATAGGATAGGATACAGGATAGGATAGGATACAGGATAGGATAGGATAGAGGATAGGATAAGATAGAGGATAGGATAGGACAGATGGTAGGATAGGATAGAGGATAGGATAGGATAGAGGATATAATAGGATTGAGGAAAGGATAGGATAGAGGATAGGATAGGATAGAGGATAGGATAGGATAGAGGATAGGATAAGATAGAGGATAGGATAGGAAAGATGGTAGGATAGGATAGAGGATAGGATAGGATAGAGGATAGGATAGGATAGAGGAGAGGATAGGGTAGAGGATAGGATAGGATAGAGGATAGGATAGGATCGAGGATATAATAGGATTGAGGAAAGGATAGGATAGAGGATAGGATAGGATAGAGGGTAGGATAGGATAGAGGATAGGATAAGATAGAGGATAGGATAGGACAGATGGTAGGATAGGATAGAGGATAGGATAGGATAGAGGATAGGATAGGATAGAGGATAGGATAGGATAGAGGATAGGATATGATAGAGGATAGAATAGGATAGAGGATAGGATAGGATAGAGGATAGGATAGGATAGAGGATATAATAGGATTGAGGAAAGGATAGGATAGAGGATAGGATAGGATAGAGGATAGGATAGGATAGAGGATAGGATAAGATAGAGGATAGGATAGGAAAGATGGTAGGATAGGATAGAGGATAGGATAGGATAGAGGATAGGATAGGATAGAGGAGAGGATAGGATACGATAGAGGATAGAATAGAGGATCGGATAGAGGATAGGATAGAGGATCGGATAGATGATAGGATAGGATAGAGGATCGGATAGAGGATAGGATAGGACAGAGGATAGGATAGGATAGAGGATAGGATAGGATAGAGGATAGGATAGGATAGAGGATCGGATAGAGGATAGGATAGGATAGAGGATCGGATAGAGGATAGGATAGGATAGAGGATAAAGTAGGATAGAGGATAGCATAGGATAGAGGATAGGATTGGATAGAGGATCGGATAGAGGATAGGATAGGATAGAGGATAGGATAGGATAGAGGATAGTATAGGATAGAGGATAGGATAGGATAGAAGATAGGATAGGATAGAGGATAGGATAGGATAGAGGAGAGGATAGGATAGAGGAGAGGATAGGATACGATAGAGGATAGGATAGAGGATCAGATAGAGGATAGGATAGAGGATCGGATAGAGGATAGGATAGGATAGAGGATCGGATAGAGGATAGGATAGGACAGAGGATAGGATAGGATAGAGGATAGGATAGGATAGAGGATAGAGTAGGATAGAGGATAGGATAGGATAGAGGATAGGATTGGATAGAGGATCGGATAGAGGATAGGATAGGATAGAGGATAGGATAGGATAGAGGATAGTATAGGATAGAGGATGGGATAGAATAGAGGATAGGATAGGATAAAGGATAGGGTAGCATAGAGGATAGGATAGGATAGGATAGAGGACAGGATAGGATAGGATAGAGGATAGGATAGGATAGAGGATAGGATAGGATAGAGGATAGGATAGGATAGAGTATCGGATAGAGGATAGTATAGAATAGAGGATAGGATAGGATAGAGGATAGGATAGGATAGAGGATAGGATAGGAAAGAGGAAAGGATAGGATAGAGGATAGGATAGGATAGAGGATAGGATAGGATAGAGGATAGGATAGGATAGAGGATACGATAGGATAGAGGATAGGATAGAGGATAGGATAGGTAATTGGATAGGATAGAGGATAGTATAAGTTAGAGGATAGTATAGGATAGGATAGAGGATAGTATAGGATAGAGGATAGGATCGGATAGAGGATAGGATAGGATTAAGGATAGGATAGGATAGAGGATAGGATAGGATAGAGGATAGAATAGGATAGATGATAGTATAGGATAGAGAATAGGATAGGATAGAGGATAGGATAGGATAGAGGATAGGATAGGAAAGAGGATAGGATAGGATAGACGATAGGATAGGATAGAGGATAGGATAGGATAGAGGATAGGATAGGATAGAGGATACGATAGGATAGAGGATAGGATAGGTAATTGGATAGGATAGATGATAGGATAGAGGATAGGATAGGATAGAGGATAGGATAGGTAATTGGATAGGATAGAGGATAGGATAAGTTAGAGGATAGTATAGGATAGAGGATAGGATAGGATAGAGGATAGGATAGGATAAAGGATAGGATAGGATAGAGGATAGTATAGGATAGCGGATAGAATAGGATAGATGATAGGATAGGATAGAGAAGAGAATAGGATAGAGGATAGGATAGGATAGAGGATAGGATAGAGGATAGGATAGGATAGTGGATAGGATAGAGGATAGGATAGGATAGAGGATAGGATAGGATACAGGATAGGATAGGATAGAGGATAGGATAGGATAGGATAGAGGATAGGATAGAATAGAGTATAGGATAGGATATAGGATAGGATAGGATAGAGGATAGGATAGGATAGGATAGAGGATAGGATAGGATAGGATAGAGGATAGGATAGAGGATAGGATAGGATAGAGGATAGGATAGGATAGAGGAGAGGATAGGATAGAGGATAGGATAGAGGAGAGGATAGGATAAAGGATAGGATAGGATTGAGGATAGGATAGGATAGAGGATAGGATAGGATAGAGGATAGGATAGGATAGAGGATATAATAGGATAGAGGATAGGATAGGATAGAGGATAGGATAGGATAGAGGATAGGATAGGATAGAGGATAGGATAGGATAGAGGATAGGATAGGATAGAGGATCGGATAGAGGATAGGATAGGATAGAGGATCGGATAGAGGATAGGATAGGATAGAGGATCGGATAGAGGATAGGATAGGATAGAGGATAGGATAGGATAGAGGATAAAGTAGGATAGAGGATAGGATAGGATAGAGGATAGGATTGGATAGAGGATCGGATAGGAAAGAGGATAAGATAGGATAGACGATAGGATAGGATAGAGGATAGGATAGGATAGAGGATACGATAGGATAGAGGATAGGATAGAGGATAGAGGATAGGATAGAGGATAGGATAGGTAATTGGATAGGATAGATGATAGGATAGAGGATAGGATAGGATAGAGGATAGGATAGGTAATTGGATAGGATAGAGGATAGGATAAGTTAGAGGATAGTATAGGATAGAGGATAGGATAGGATAGAGGATAGGATAGGATAAAGGATAGGATAGGATAGAGGATAGTATAGGATAGCGGATAGAATAGGATAGATGATAGGATAGGATAGAGAAGAGGATAGGATAGAGGATAGGATAGGATAGAGGATAGGATAGAGGATAGGATAGGATAGTGGATAGGATAGAGGATAGGATAGGATAGATGATAGGATAGAGGATAGGATAGGATAGAGGATAGGATAGAGGATTGGATAGAATAGAGGATAGTATAGGATAGAGGATAGGATAGGAAAGGGGATAGGATAGGATAGAAGATAGGATAGGAATGAGGATAGGATAGGATAGAGGATAGGATAAGATAGAGGATAGGATAGGGGATTGGATAGGATAGAGGATAGCAGACGATAGAGGATATGATAGGGGATTGTATAGGATAGAGGACTGGAGACGATAGAGGATAGGATGGGATAGAGGATAGGATAGGATAGAGGATAGGATTAGGATAGAGGATAGGATAGGATAGAGGATAGGATAGGATAGAGGATAGGATGGGATAGAGGATAGGATAGGATAGAGGATAGGATTAGGATAGAGGATAGGATAGGATAGAGGATAGGATAGGATAGAGGATAGGATAGGATAGAGGATATAATAGGATTGAGGAAAGGATAGGATAGAGGATAGGATAGGATAGAGGATAGGATAGGATAGAGGATAGGATAAGATAGAGGATAGGATAGGAAAGATGGTAGGATAGGATAGAGGATAGGATAGGATAGAGGATAGGATAGGATAGAGGAGAGGATAGGATACGATAGAGGATAGAATAGAGGATCGGATAGAGGATAGGATAGAGGATCGGATAGGATAGAGGATAGGATAGAGGATTGGATAGAATAGAGGATAGTATAGGATAGAGGATAGGATAGGAAAGGGGATAGGATAGGATAGAAGATAGGATAGGAATGAGGATAGGATAGGATAGAGGATAGGATAAGATAGAGGATAGGATAGGGGATTGGATAGGATAGAGGATAGGAGACGATAGAGGATATGATAGGGGATTGTATAGGATAGAGGACTGGAGACGATAGAGGATAGGATGGGATAGAGGATAGGATAGGATAGAGGATAGGATTAGGATAGAGGATAGGATAGGATAGAGGATAGGATAGGATAGAGGATAGGATAGGATAGAGGATAGGATAGGATAGAGGATAGGATAGGATAGAGGATAGGATATGATAGAGGATAGGATAGGATAGAGGATAGGATAGGATAGAGGATATAATAGGATTGAGGAAAGGATAGGATAGAGGGTAGGATAGGATAGAGGATAGGATAAGATAGAGGATAGGATAGGACAGATGGTAGGATAGGATAGAGGATAGGATAGGATAGAGGATAGGATAGGATAGAGGATAGGATAGGATAGAGGATAGGATATGATAGAGGATAGAATAGGATAGAGGATAGGATAGGATAGAGGATAGGATAGGATAGAGGATATAATAGGATTGAGGAAAGGATAGGATAGAGGATAGGATAGGATAGAGGATAGGATAGGATAGAGGATAGGATAAGATAGAGGATAGGATAGGAAAGATGGTAGGATAGGATAGAGGATAGGATAGGATAGAGGATAGGATAGGATAGAGGAGAGGATAGGATACGATAGAGGATAGAATAGAGGATCGGATAGAGGATAGGATAGAGGATCGGATAGATGATAGGATAGGATAGAGGATCGGATAGAGGATAGGATAGGACAGAGGATAGGATAGGATAGAGGATAGGATAGGATAGAGGATAGGATAGGATAGAGGATCGGATAGAGGATAGGATAGGATAGAGGATCGGATAGAGGATAGGATAGGATAGAGGATAAAGTAGGATAGAGGATAGGATAGGATAGAGGATAGGATTGGATAGAGGATCGGATAGAGGATAGGATAGGATAGAGGATAGGATAGGATAGAGGATAGTATAGGATAGAGGATAGGATAGGATAGAAGATAGGATAGGATAGAGGATAGGATAGGATAGAGGAGAGGATAGGATAGAGGAGAGGATAGGATACGATAGAGGATAGGATAGAAGATCAGATAGAGGATAGGATAGAGGATCGGATAGAGGATAGGATAGGATAGAGGATCGGATAGAGGATAGGATAGGACAGAGGATAGGATAGGATAGAGGATAGGATAGGATAGAGGATAGAGTAGGATAGAGGATAGGATAGGATAGAGGATAGGATTGGATAGAGGATCGGATAGAGGATAGGATAGGATAGAGGATAGGATAGGATAGAGGATAGTATAGGATAGAGGATGGGATAGAATAGAGGATAGGATAGGATAAAGGATAGGGTAGCATAGAGGATAGGATAGGATAGGATAGAGGACAGGATAGGATAGGATAGAGGATAGGATAGGATAGAGGATAGGATAGGATAGAGGATAGGATAGGATAGAGTATCGGATAGAGGATAGTATAGAATAGAGGATAGGATAGGATAGAGGATAGGATAGGATAGAGGATAGGATAGGAAAGAGGAAAGGATAGGATAGAGGATAGGATAGGATAGAGGATAGGATAGGATAGAGGATAGGATAGGATAGAGGATACGATAGGATAGAGGATAGGATAGAGGATAGGATAGGTAATTGGATAGGATAGAGGATAGTATAAGTTAGAGGATAGTATAGGATAGGATAGATGATAGTATAGGATAGAGGATAGGATCGGATAGAGGATAGGATAGGATTAAGGATAGGATAGGATAGAGGATAGGATAGGATAGAGGATAGAATAGGATAGATGATAGTATAGGATAGAGAATAGGATAGGATAGAGGATAGGATAGGATAGAGGATAGGATAGGAAAGAGGATAGGATAGGATAGACGATAGGATAGGATAGAGGATAGGATAGGATAGAGGATAGGATAGGATAGAGGATACGATAGGATAGAGGATAGGATAGGTAATTGGATAGGATAGATGATAGGATAGAGGATAGGATAGGATAGAGGATAGGATAGGTAATTGGATAGGATAGAGGATAGGATAAGTTAGAGGATAGTATAGGATAGAGGATAGGATAGGATAGAGGATAGGATAGGATAAAGGATAGGATAGGATAGAGGATAGTATAGGATAGCGGATAGAATAGGATAGATGATAGGATAGGATAGAGAAGAGAATAGGATAGAGGATAGGATAGGATAGAGGATAGGATAGAGGATATGATACGATAGTGGATTGGATAGAGGATAGGATAGGATAGAGGATAGGATAGGATAGAGGATAGGATAGAGGATAGGATAGGATAGAGGATAGGAAAGGATAGAGGATAGGATGGGATAGAGGATAGGATAGGATAGAGGATAGGATAGGATAGAGGATAGGATAGGAAAGAGGGTAGGGTAGGATAGAGGATAGGATGGGATAGAGGATAGGATAGGATAGAGGATAGGATAGGATAGGATAGAGGATAGGATAGGATAGAGGATAGGATAGGAATGAGGATATGATAGGATAGAGGATAGGATAAGATAGAGGATAGGATAGGGGATTGGATAGGATAGAGGATAGGAGACGATAGAGGATATGATAGGGGATTGTATAGGATAGAGGACTGGAGACGATAGAGGATAGGATGGGATAGAGGATAGGATAGGATAGAGGATAGGATTGGATAGAGGATAGGATAGGATAGAGGATAGGATAGGATACAGGATAGGATAGGATACAGGATAGGATAGGATAGGATAGAGGATAGGATAGGATAGAGGATATAATAGGATAGAGGATAGGATAGGATAGAGGATAGGATAGGATAGAGGATAGGATAGGATAGAGGATAGGATAGGATAGAGGATAGGATAGGATAGAGGATCGGATAGAGGATAGGATAGGATAGAGGATCGGATAGAGGATAGGATAGGATAGAGGATCGGATAGAGGATAGGATAGGATAGAGGATAGGATAGGATAGAGGATAAAGTAGGATAGAGGATAGGATAGGATAGAGGATAGGATTGGATAGAGGATCGGATAGGAAAGAGGATAAGATAGGATAGACGATAGGATAGGATAGAGGATAGGATAGGATAGAGGATACGATAGGATAGAGGATAGGATAGAGGATAGAGGATAGGATAGAGGATAGGATAGGTAATTGGATAGGATAGATGATAGGATAGAGGATAGGATAGGATAGAGGATAGGATAGGTAATTGGATAGGATAGAGGATAGGATAAGTTAGAGGATAGTATAGGATAGAGGATAGGATAGGATAGAGGATAGGATAGGATAAAGGATAGGATAGGATAGAGGATAGTATAGGATAGCGGATAGAATAGGATAGATGATAGGATAGGATAGAGAAGAGGATAGGATAGAGGATAGGATAGGATAGAGGATAGGATAGAGGATAGGATAGGATAGTGGATAGGATAGAGGATAGGATAGGATAGATGATAGGATAGAGGATAGGATAGGATAGAGGATAGGATAGAGGATTGGATAGAATAGAGGATAGTATAGGATAGAGGATAGGATAGGAAAGGGGATAGGATAGGATAGAAGATAGGATAGGAATGAGGATAGGATAGGATAGAGGATAGGATAAGATAGAGGATAGGATAGGGGATTGGATAGGATAGAGGATAGGAGACGATAGAGGATATGATAGGGGATTGTATAGGATAGAGGACTGGAGACGATAGAGGATAGGATGGGATAGAGGATAGGATAGGATAGAGGATAGGATTAGGATAGAGGATAGGATAGGATAGAGGATAGGATAGGATAGAGGATAGGATGGGATAGAGGATAGGATAGGATAGAGGATAGGATTAGGATAGAGGATAGGATAGGATAGAGGATAGGATAGGATAGAGGATAGGATAGGATAGAGGATATAATAGGATTGAGGAAAGGATAGGATAGAGGATAGGATAGGATAGAGGATAGGATAGGATAGAGGATAGGATAAGATAGAGGATAGGATAGGAAAGATGGTAGGATAGGATAGAGGATAGGATAGGATAGAGGATAGGATAGGATAGAGGAGAGGATAGGATACGATAGAGGATAGAATAGAGGATCGGATAGAGGATAGGATAGAGGATCGGATAGGATAGAGGATAGGATAGAGGATTGGATAGAATAGAGGATAGTATAGGATAGAGGATAGGATAGGAAAGGGGATAGGATAGGATAGAAGATAGGATAGGAATGAGGATAGGATAGGATAGAGGATAGGATAAGATAGAGGATAGGATAGGGGATTGGATAGGATAGAGGATAGGAGACGATAGAGGATATGATAGGGGATTGTATAGGATAGAGGACTGGAGACGATAGAGGATAGGATGGGATAGAGGATAGGATAGGATAGAGGATAGGATTAGGATAGAGGATAGGATAGGATAGAGGATAGGATAGGATAGAGGATAGGATAGGATAGAGGATAGGATAGGATAGAGGATAGGATAGGATAGAGGATAGGATATGATAGAGGATAGGATAGGATAGAGGATAGGATAGGATAGAGGATATAATAGGATTGAGGAAAGGATAGGATAGAGGGTAGGATAGGATAGAGGATAGGATAAGATAGAGGATAGGATAGGACAGATGGTAGGATAGGATAGAGGATAGGATAGGATAGAGGATAGGATAGGATAGAGGATAGGATAGGATAGAGGATAGGATATGATAGAGGATAGAATAGGATAGAGGATAGGATAGGATAGAGGATAGGATAGGATAGAGGATATAATAGGATTGAGGAAAGGATAGGATAGAGGATAGGATAGGATAGAGGATAGGATAGGATAGAGGATAGGATAAGATAGAGGATAGGATAGGAAAGATGGTAGGATAGGATAGAGGATAGGATAGGATAGAGGATAGGATAGGATAGAGGAGAGGATAGGATACGATAGAGGATAGAATAGAGGATCGGATAGAGGATAGGATAGAGGATCGGATAGATGATAGGATAGGATAGAGGATCGGATAGAGGATAGGATAGGACAGAGGATAGGATAGGATAGAGGATAGGATAGGATAGAGGATAGGATAGGATAGAGGATCGGATAGAGGATAGGATAGGATAGAGGATCGGATAGAGGATAGGATAGGATAGAGGATAAAGTAGGATAGAGGATAGGATAGGATAGAGGATAGGATTGGATAGAGGATCGGATAGAGGATAGGATAGGATAGAGGATAGGATAGGATAGAGGATAGTATAGGATAGAGGATAGGATAGGATAGAAGATAGGATAGGATAGAGGATAGGATAGGATAGAGGAGAGGATAGGATAGAGGAGAGGATAGGATACGATAGAGGATAGGATAGAAGATCAGATAGAGGATAGGATAGAGGATCGGATAGAGGATAGGATAGGATAGAGGATCGGATAGAGGATAGGATAGGACAGAGGATAGGATAGGATAGAGGATAGGATAGGATAGAGGATAGAGTAGGATAGAGGATAGGATAGGATAGAGGATAGGATTGGATAGAGGATCGGATAGAGGATAGGATAGGATAGAGGATAGGATAGGATAGAGGATAGTATAGGATAGAGGATGGGATAGAATAGAGGATAGGATAGGATAAAGGATAGGGTAGCATAGAGGATAGGATAGGATAGGATAGAGGACAGGATAGGATAGGATAGAGGATAGGATAGGATAGAGGATAGGATAGGATAGAGGATAGGATAGGATAGAGTATCGGATAGAGGATAGTATAGAATAGAGGATAGGATAGGATAGAGGATAGGATAGGATAGAGGATAGGATAGGAAAGAGGAAAGGATAGGATAGAGGATAGGATAGGATAGAGGATAGGATAGGATAGAGGATAGGATAGGATAGAGGATACGATAGGATAGAGGATAGGATAGAGGATAGGATAGGTAATTGGATAGGATAGAGGATAGTATAAGTTAGAGGATAGTATAGGATAGGATAGAGGATAGTATAGGATAGAGGATAGGATCGGATAGAGGATAGGATAGGATTAAGGATAGGATAGGATAGAGGATAGGATAGGATAGAGGATAGAATAGGATAGATGATAGTATAGGATAGAGAATAGGATAGGATAGAGGATAGGATAGGATAGAGGATAGGATAGGAAAGAGGATAGGATAGGATAGACGATAGGATAGGATAGAGGATAGGATAGGATAGAGGATAGGATAGGATAGAGGATACGATAGGATAGAGGATAGGATAGGTAATTGGATAGGATAGATGATAGGATAGAGGATAGGATAGGATAGAGGATAGGATAGGTAATTGGATAGGATAGAGGATAGGATAAGTTAGAGGATAGTATAGGATAGAGGATAGGATAGGATAGAGGATAGGATAGGATAAAGGATAGGATAGGATAGAGGATAGTATAGGATAGCGGATAGAATAGGATAGATGATAGGATAGGATAGAGAAGAGAATAGGATAGAGGATAGGATAGGATAGAGGATAGGATAGAGGATATGATACGATAGTGGATTGGATAGAGGATAGGATAGGATAGAGGATAGGATAGGATAGAGGATAGGATAGAGGATAGGATAGGATAGAGGATAGGAAAGGATAGAGGATAGGATGGGATAGAGGATAGGATAGGATAGAGGATAGGATAGGATAGAGGATAGGATAGGAAAGAGGGTAGGGTAGGATAGAGGATAGGATGGGATAGAGGATAGGATAGGATAGAGGATAGGATAGGATAGGATAGAGGATAGGATAGGATAGAGGATAGGATAGGAATGAGGATATGATAGGATAGAGGATAGGATAAGATAGAGGATAGGATAGGGGATTGGATAGGATAGAGGATAGGAGACGATAGAGGATATGATAGGGGATTGTATAGGATAGAGGACTGGAGACGATAGAGGATAGGATGGGATAGAGGATAGGATAGGATAGAGGATAGGATTGGATAGAGGATAGGATAGGATAGAGGATAGGATAGGATACAGGATAGGATAGGATACAGGATAGGATAGGATAGGATAGAGGATAGGATAGGATAGAGGATAGGATAGGATAGAGGAGAGGATAGGGTAGAGGTTAGGATAGGATAGAGGATAGGATAGGATAGAGGATATAATAGGATTGAGGAAAGGATAGGATAGAGGATAGGATAGGATAGAGGGTAGGATAGGATAGAGGATAGGATAAGATAGAGGATAGGATAGGACAGATGGTAGGATAGGATAGAGGATAGGATAGGATAGAGGATAGGATAGGATAGAGGATAGGATAGGATAGAGGATAGGATATGATAGAGGATAGAATAGGATAGAGGATAGGATAGGATAGAGGATAGGATAGGATAGAGGATATAATAGGATTGAGGAAAGGATAGGATAGAGGATAGGATAGGATAGAGGATAGGATAGGATAGAGGATAGGATAAGATAGAGGATAGGATAGGAAAGATGGTAGGATAGGATAGAGGATAGGATAGGATAGAGGATAGGATAGGATAGAGGAGAGGATAGGATACGATAGAGGATAGAATAGAGGATCGGATAGAGGATAGGATAGAGGATCGGATAGATGATAGGATAGGATAGAGGATCGGATAGAGGATAGGATAGGACAGAGGATAGGATAGGATAGAGGATAGGATAGGATAGAGGATAGGATAGGATAGAGGATCGGATAGAGGATAGGATAGGATAGAGGATCGGATAGAGGATAGGATAGGATAGAGGATAAAGTAGGATAGAGGATAGGATAGGATAGAGGATAGGATTGGATAGAGGATCGGATAGAGGATAGGATAGGATAGAGGATAGGATAGGATAGAGGATAGTATAGGATAGAGGATAGGATAGGATAGAAGATAGGATAGGATAGAGGATAGGATAGGATAGAGGAGAGGATAGGATAGAGGAGAGGATAGGATACGATAGAGGATAGGATAGAGGATCAGATAGAGGATAGGATAGAGGATCGGATAGAGGATAGGATAGGATAGAGGATCGGATAGAGGATAGGATAGGACAGAGGATAGGATAGGATAGAGGATAGGATAGGATAGAGGATAGAGTAGGATAGAGGATAGGATAGGATAGAGGATAGGATTGGATAGAGGATCGGATAGAGGATAGGATAGGATAGAGGATAGGATAGGATAGAGGATAGTATAGGATAGAGGATGGGATAGAATAGAGGATAGGATAGGATAAAGGATAGGGTAGCATAGAGGATAGGATAGGATAGGATAGAGGACAGGATAGGATAGGATAGAGGATAGGATAGGATAGAGGATAGGATAGGATAGAGGATAGGATAGGATAGTGGATAGGATAGGATAGAGTATCGGATAGAGGATAGTATAGAATAGAGGATAGGATAGGATAGAGGATAGGATAGGATAGAGGATAGGATAGGAAAGAGGAAAGGATAGGATAGAGGATAGGATAGGATAGAGGATAGGATAGGATAGAGGATAGGATAGGATAGAGGATACGATAGGATAGAGGATAGGATAGAGGATAGGATAGGTAATTGGATAGGATAGAGGATAGTATAAGTTAGAGGATAGTATAGGATAGGATAGAGGATAGTATAGGATAGAGGATAGGATCGGATAGAGGATAGGATAGGATTAAGGATAGGATAGGATAGAGGATAGGATAGGATAGAGGATAGAATAGGATAGATGATAGTATAGGATAGAGAATAGGATAGGATAGAGGATAGGATAGGATAGAGGATAGGATAGGAAAGAGGATAGGATAGGATAGACGATAGGATAGGATAGAGGATAGGATAGGATAGAGGATAGGATAGGATAGAGGATACGATAGGATAGAGGATAGGATAGGTAATTGGATAGGATAGATGATAGGATAGAGGATAGGATAGGATAGAGGATAGGATAGGTAATTGGATAGGATAGAGGATAGGATAAGTTAGAGGATAGTATAGGATAGAGGATAGGATAGGATAGAGGATAGGATAGGATAAAGGATAGGATAGGATAGAGGATAGTATAGGATAGCGGATAGAATAGGATAGATGATAGGATAGGATAGAGAAGAGAATAGGATAGAGGATAGGATAGGATAGAGGATAGGATAGAGGATAGGATAGGATAGTGGATAGGATAGAGGATAGGATAGGATAGAGGATAGGATAGGATAGAGGATAGGATAGAGGATAGGATAGGATAGAGGATAGGAAAGGATAGAGGATAGGATGGGATAGAGGATAGGATAGGATAGAGGATAGGATAGGATAGAGGATAGGATAGGAAAGAGGGTAGGGTAGGATAGAGGATAGGATGGGATAGAGGATAGGATAGGATAGAGGATAGGATAGGATAGAGGATAGGATTGGATAGAGGATAGGATAGGATAGAGGATAGGATAGGATACAGGATAGGATAGGATACAGGATAGGATAGGATAGGATAGAGGATAGGATAGGATAGAGGATAGGATAGGATAGAGGATTGGAGTGTATAGAGGATAGGATATAGGATTGTATAGGATAGAGGATATTATACGATAGTGGATAGGACAGAGGATAGGATAGGACAGAGGATAGGATAGGATGGAGGATAGGATAGGGGATTGGATAGGATAGTGGATAGGATAGGTAATTGGATAGGATAGAGTATAGGATAAGGTAGAGGATAGGATAGGATAGAGGATATAATAGGATAGAGGATAGGATACGATAGAGGATAGGATAGGATAGAGGATAGGATAGGATAGAGGAGAGGATAGGATACGATAGAGGATAGGATAGAGGATCGGATAGAGGATAGGATAGAGGATTGGATAGATGATAGGATAGGATAGAGGATCGGATAGAGGATAGGATAGGACAAGAGGATAGGATAGGATAGAGGATAGGATAGGATAGAGGATAGGATAGGATAGAGGATCGGATAGAGGATAGGATAGGATAGAGGATCGGATAGAGGATAGGATAGTATAGAGGATAGGATAGGATAGAGGATAAAGTAGGATAGAGGATAGGATAGGATAGAGGATAGGATTGGATAGAGGATCGGATAGAGGATAGGATAGGATAGAGGATAGGATAGGATAGAGGATAGTATAGGATAGAGGATAGGATAGGATAGAAGATAGGATAGGATAGAGGATAGGATAGGATAGAGGAGAGGATAGGATAGAGGAGAGGATAGGATACGATAGAGGATAGGATAGAGGATCAGATAGAGGATAGGATAGAGGATCGGATAGAGGATAGGATAGGATAGAGGATCGGATAGAGGATAGGATAGGACAGAGGATAGGATAGGATAGAGGATAGGATAGGATAGAGGATAGAGTAGGATAGAGGATAGGATAGAATAGAGGATAGGATTGGATAGAGGATCGGATAGAGGATAGGATAGGATAGAGGATAGGATAGGATAGAGGATAGTATAGGATAGAGGATGGGATAGAATAGAGGATAGGATAGGATAAAGGATAGGGTAGCATAGAGGATAGGATAGGATAGGATAGAGGACAGGATAGGATAGGATAGAGGATAGGATAGGATAGAGGATAGGATAGGATAGAGGATAGGATAGGATAGAGGATAGGATAGGATAGAGTATCGGATAGAGGATAGTATAGAATAGAGGATAGGATAGGATAGAGGATAGGATAGGATAGAGGATAGGATAGGAATGAGGAAAGGATAGGATAGAGGATAGGATAGGATAGAGGATAGGATAGGATAGAGGATAGGATAGGATAGAGGATACGATAGGATAGAGGATAGGATAGAGGATAGGATAGGTAATTGGATAGGATAGAGGATAGTATAAGTTAGAGGATAGTATACGATAGGATAGAGGATAGTATAGGATAGAGGATAGGATCGGATAGAGGATAGGATAGGATTAAGGATAGGATAGGATAGAGGATAGGATAGGATAGAGGATAGAATAGGATAGATGATAGTATAGGATAGAGAATAGGATAGGATAGAGGATAGGATAGGATAGAGGATAGGATAGGAAAGAGGATAGGATAGGATAGACGATAGGATAGGATAGAGGATAGGATAGGATAGAGGATAGGATAGGATAGAGGATAGGATAGGATAGAGGATAGGATAGGATAGAGGATACGATAGGATAGAGGATAGGATAGGTAATTGGATAGGATAGATGATAGGATAGAGGATAGGATAGGATAGAGGATAGGATAGGTAATTGGATAGGATAGAGGATAGGATAAGTTAGAGGATAGTATAGGATAGAGGATAGGATAGGATAGAGGATAGGATAGGATAAAGGATAGGATAGGATAGAGGATAGTATAGGATAGCGGATAGAATAGGATAGATGATAGGATAGGATAGAGAAGAGAATAGGATAGAGGATAGGATAGGATAGAGGATAGGATAGAGGATAGGATAGGATAGTGGATAGGATAGAGGATAGGATAGGATAGAGGATAGGATAGGATAGAGGATAGGATAGAGGATAGGATAGGATAGAGGATAGGAAAGGATAGAGGATAGGATGGGATAGAGGATAGGATAGGATAGAGGATAGGATAGGATAGAGGATAGGATAGGAAAGAGGGTAGGATAGGATAGAGGATAGGATGGGATAGAGGATAGGATAGGATAGAGGATAGGATAGGATAGGATAGAGGATAGGATAGGATAGAGGATAGGATAGGAATGAGGATATGATAGGATAGAGGATAGGATAAGATAGAGGATAGGATAGGGGATTGGATAGGATAGAGGATAGGAGACGATAGAGGATATGATAGGGGATTGTATAGGATATAGGAATGGAGACGATAGAGGATAGGATGGGATAGAGGATAGGATAGGATAGAGGATAGGATTGGATAGAGGATAGGATAGGATAGAGGATAGGATAGGATACAGGATAGGATAGGATAGAGGATAGGATAGGATAGAGGATAGGATAGGATAGAGGATAGGATAGGATAGGATAGAGGATAGGATAGAGGATAGGATAGGATAGATGATAGGATAGGATAGAGGAGAGGATAGGATAGAGGATAGGATAGAGGAGATGATAGGATAAAGGATAGGATAGGATAGAGGATAGGATAGGATAGAGGATAGGATAGGATAGAGGATAGGATAGGATAGAGGATTGGAGTGTATAGAGGATAGGATATAGGATTGTATAGGATAGAGGATATTATACGATAGTGGATAGGACAGAGGATAGGATAGGATAGAGGATAGGATAGAGAATGGGAAAGGATAGGATAGGATAGAGGATAGGATAGAGAATAGAACAGGATAGAGGATAGGACAGGATAGATGATATTATAGGATAGAAGATAGGATAGGACAGAGGATAGGATAGGATGGAGGATAGGATAGGGGATTGGATAGGATAGTGGATAGGATAGGTAATTGGATAGGATAGAGTATAGGATAAGGTAGAGGATAGGATAGGATAGAGGATATAATAGGATAGAGGATAGGATACGATAGAGGATAGGATAGGGTAGAGGATAGGATAGGATAGAGGATAGGATAGAATAGAGGATATAATAGGATTGAGGAAAGGATAGGATAGAGGATAGGATAGGATAGAGGATAGGATAGGATAGAGGATAGGATAAGATAGAGGATAGGATAGGAAAGATGGTAGGATAGGATAGAGGATAGGATAGGATAGAGGATAGGATAGGATAGAGGATAGGATAGGATAGAGGATAGGATAGGATAGAGGATAGGATATGATAGAGGATAGAATAGGATAGAGGATAGGATAGGATAGAGGATAGGATAGGATAGAGGATATAATAGGATTGAGGAAAGGATAGGATAGAGGATAGGATAGGATAGAGGATAGGATAGGATAGAGGATAGGATAGGATAGAGGATAGGATAAGATAGAGGATAGGATAGGAAAGATGGTAGGATAGGATAGAGGATAGGATAGGATAGAGGATAGGATAGGATAGAGGATAGGATAGGATAGAGGATAGGATATGATAGTGGATAGAATAGGATAGAGGATAGGATAGGATAGAGGATAGGATAGGATAGAGGATCGGATAGAGGATAGGATAGGATAGAGGATAGGATAGGATAGAGGATAGGATAGAATAGAGTATAGGATAGGATACAGGATAGGATAGGATAGAGGATAGGATAGGATAGGATAGAGGATAGGATAGAATAGAGTATAGGATAGGATACAGGATAGGATAGGATAGAGGATAGTATAGGATAGGATAGAGGATAGGATAGAGGATAGGATAGGATAGATGATAGGATAGGATAGAGGAGAGGATAGGATAGAGGATAGGATAGAGGAGATGATAGGATAAAGGATAGGATAGGATAGAGGATAGGATAGGATAGAGGATAGGATCGGATAGAGGATAGGATAGGATAGAGGATATGATAGAGGATATGATAGGATAGAGGA
Source organism: Halictus rubicundus (assembly GCF_050948215.1). Classification (NCBI taxonomy): domain Eukaryota; kingdom Metazoa; phylum Arthropoda; class Insecta; order Hymenoptera; family Halictidae; genus Halictus; species Halictus rubicundus. The sequence goes on from NW_027488700.1 coordinate 555,298, forward strand.
TAGGATAGGATAGAGGATAGGATAGGATAGAGGATAGGATAGGATAGAGGATAGGATAGGATAGAGGATATGATAGAGGATAGGATAGGATAGAGGATAGGATAGTTAATTGGATAGGATAGAGTATAGGATAAGGTACAGGATAGGATAGGATAGAGGATATAATAGGATAGAGGATAGGATAGGATAGAGGATAGGATAGGATAGAGGATAGGATAGGATAGAGGATAGGATAGGATAGAGGATAGGATAGGATAGAGGATAGGATAGGATAGAGGATAGGATAGGATAGAGGATAGGATAGGATAGGATAGAGGATAGGATAGAGGATAGGATAGGATAGATGATAGGATAGGATAGAGGAGAGGATAGGATAGAGGATAGGATAGAGGAGATGATAGGATAAAGGATAGGATAGGATAGAGGATAGGATAGGATAGAGGATAGGATAGGATAGAGGATAGGATAGGATAGAGGATAGGATAGGATAGAGGATATGATAGAGGATATGATAGGATAGAGGATAGGATAGGATAGAGGATAGGATAGGATAGAGGATAGGATAGGATAGAGGATAGGATAGGATAGAGGATATGATAGAGGATAGGATAGGATAGAGGATAGGATAGTTAATTGGATAGGATAGAGTATAGGATAAGGTACAGGATAGGATAGGATAGAGGATATAATAGGATAGAGGATAGGATAGGATAGAGGATAGGATAAGATAGAGGATAGGATAGGATAGAGGATAGGATAGGATAGAGGATAGGATAGGATAGAGGATAGGATAGGATAGAGGATCGGATAGAGGATAGGATAGGATAGAGGATCGGATAGAGGATAGGATAGGATAGAGGATAGGAGAGGATAGAGGATAAAGTAGGATAGAGGATAGGATAGGATAGAGGAGAGGATAGGATACGATAGAGGATAGGATAGAGGATCGGATAGAGGATAGGATAGAGGATCGGATAGAGGATAGGATAGGATAGAGGATCGGATAGAGGATAGGATAGGACAGAGGATAGGATGGGATAGAGGATAGGATAGGATAGAGGATCGGATAGAGGATAGGATACGACAGAGGATAGGATGGGATAGAGGATAGGATAGGATAGAGGATCGGATAGAGGATAGGATAGGACAGAGGATAGGATAGGATAGAGGATAGGATAGGATAGAGGATAGAGTAGGATAGAGGATCGGATAGAGGATAGGATAGGATAGAGGATCGGATAGAGGATAGGATAGGATAGAGGATAGGATAGGATAGAGGATAAAGTAGGATAGAGGATAGGATAGGATAGAGGATAGGATTGGATAGAGGATCGGATAGAGGATAGGATAGGATAGAGGATAGGATAGGATAGAGGAGAGGATAGGATACGATAGAGGATAGGATAGAGGATCGGATAGAGGATAGGATAGAGGATCGGATAGAGGATAGGATAGGATAGAGGATCGGATAGAGGATAGGATAGGACAGAGGATAGGATAGGATAGAGGATAGGATAGGATAGAGGATCGGATAGAGGATAGGATAGGACAGAGGATAGGATAGGATAGAGGATAGGATAGGATAGAGGATAGAGTAGGATAGAGGATAGGATAGGATAGAGGATAGGATTGGATAGAGGATCGGATAGAGGATAGGATAGGATAGAGGATAGGATAGGATAGAGGATAGTATAGGATAGAGGATGGGATAGAATAGAGGATAGGATAGGATAAAGGATAGGGTAGCATAGAGGATAGGATAGGATAGGATAGAGGACAGGATAGGATAGGATAGAGGATAGGATAGGATAGAGGATAGGATAGGATAGAGGATAGGATAGGATAGAGGATAGGATAGGATAGAGGATAGGATAGGATAGAGTATCGGATAGAGGATAGTATAGAATAGAGGATAGGATAGGATAGAGGATAGGATAGGATAGAGGATAGGATAGGTAATTGGATAGGATAGAGGATAGTATAAGGTAGAGGATAGTATAGGATAGGATAGAGGATAGTATAGGATAGAGGATAGGATCGGATAGAGGATAGGATAGGATTAAGGATATGATAGGATAGAGGATCGGATAGAGGATAGGATAGGACAGAGGATAGGATAGGATAGAGGATAGGATAGGATAGAGGATAGAGTAGGATAGAGGATAGGATAGGATAGAGGATAGGATTGGATAGAGGATCGGATAGAGGATAGGATAGGATAGAGGATAGGATAGGATAGAGGATAGTATAGGATAGAGGATGGGATAGAATAGAGGATAGGATAGGATAAAGGATAGGGTAGCATAGAGGATAGGATAGGATAGGATAGAGGACAGGATAGGATAGGGTAGAGGATAGGATAGGATAGAGGATAGGATAGGATAGAGGATAGGATAGGATAGAGTATCGGATAGAGGATAGTATAGAATTGAGGATAGGATAGGATAGAGGATAGGATAGGATAGAGGATAGGATAGGAAAGAGGATAGGATAGGATAGAGGATAGGATAGGATAGAGGATAGGATAGGATAGAGGATAGTATAGGATAGCGGATAGAATAGGATAGATGATAGGATAGGATAGAGAAGAGGATAGGATAGAGGATAGGATAGGATAGAGGATAGGATAGAGGATAGGATAGGATAGTGGATAGGAGACGATAGAGGATATGATAGGGGATTGTATAGGATAGAGGACTGGAGACGATAGAGGATAGGATGGGATAGAGGATAGGATAGGATAGAGGATAGGATAGGATACAGGATAGGATAGGATACAGGATAGGATAGGATAGAGGATAGGATAGGATAGAGGATAGGATAGGATACAGGATAGGATAGGATACAGGATAGGATAGGATAGAGGATAGGATAGGATAGAGGATAGGATAGGATAGAGGATTGGAGTGTATAGAGGATAGGATATAGGATTGTATAGGATAGAGGATATTATACGATAGTGGATAGGACAGAGGATAGGATAGGATAGAGGATAGGATAGAGAATGGGAAAGGATAGGATAGGATAGAGGATAGGATAGAGAATAGAACAGGATAGAGGATAGGACAGGATAGATGATATTATAGGATAGAGGATAGGATAGGACAGAGGATAGGATAGGATGGAGGATAGGATAGGGGATTGGATAGGATAGAGGATAGGATAGGTAATTGGATAGGATAGAGTATAGGATAAGGTAGGGGATAGGATAGGATAGAGGATATAATAGGATAGAGGATAGGATAGGATAGAGGATAGGATAGGATAGAGGATAGGATAGGATAGAGGATAGGATAGGATAGAGGATAGGATAAGATAGAGGATAGGATAGGATAGATGGTAGGATAGGATAGAGGATAGGATAGGATAGAGGATAGGATAGGAAAGAGGATAAGATAGGATAGAGGATAGGATAGGATAGAGGATAGGATAGGATAGAGGACAGGATAGGATAGAGGATACGATAGGATAGAGGATAGAATAGAGGATAGGATAGGTAATTGGATAGGATAGAGGATAGTATAAGGTAGAGGATAGTATAGGATAGGATACAGGATAGTATAGGATAGAGGATAGGATCGGATAGAGGATAGGATAGGATTAAGGATAGGATAGGATAGATGATAGGATAGGATAGAGGATAGAATAGGATAGATGATAGGATAGGATAGAGGATAGGATAGGAAAGAGGATAGGATAGGATAGACGATAGGATAGGATAGAGGATAGGATAGGATAGAGGATAGGATAGGATAGAGGATACGATAGGATAGAGGATAGGATAGAGGATAGGATAGGTAATTGGATAGGATAGATGATAGGATAGAGGATAGGATAGGATAGAGGATAGGATAGGTAATTGGATAGGATAGAGGATAGGATAAGTTACAGGATAGTATAGGATAGAGGATAGGATAGGATAGAGGATAGGATAGGATAAAGGATAGGATAGGATAGAGGATAGTATAGGATAGCGGATAGAATAGGATAGATGATAGGATAGGATAGAGAAGAGGATAGGATAGAGGATAGGATAGGATAGAGGATAGGATAGAGGATAGGATAGGATAGTGGATAGGATAGAGGATAGGATAGGATAGAGGATAGGATAGAGGATAGGATAGGATAGAGGATAGGAAAGGATAGAGGATAGGATGGGATAGAGGATAGGATAGGGGATTGGATAGGATAGAGGATAGGAGACGATAGAGGATATGATAGGGGATTGTATAGGATACAGGACTGGAGACGATTAAGGATAGGATGGGATAGAGGATAGGATAGGATAGAGGATAGGATTGGATAGAGGATAGGATAGGATAGAGGTTAGGATAGGATAGAGGATAGGATAGGATACAGGATAGGATAGGATACAGGATAGGATAGGATAGAGGATAGGATAGGATAGAGGATAGGATAGGATAGAGGATTGGAGTGTATAGAGGATAGGATATAGGATTGTATAGGATAGAGGATATTATACGATAGTGGATAGGACAGAGGATAGGATAGGATAGAGGATAGGATAGAGAATGGGAAAGGATAGGATAGGATAGAGGGTAGGATAGAGAATAGAACAGGATAGAGGATAGGACAGGATAGATGATATTATAGGATAGAGGATAGGATAGGACAGAGGATAGGATAGGATGGAGGATAGGATAGGGGATTGGATAGGATAGAGGATAGGATAGGTAATTGGATAGGATAGAGTATAGGATAAGGTAGGGGATAGGATAGGATAGAGGATATAATAGGATAGAGGATAGGATAGAGGATAGGATAGGGTAGAGGATAGGATAGGATAGAGGATAGGATAGGATAGAGGATAGGATAGAGAATAGAACAGGATAGAGGATAGGACAGGATAGATGATATTATAGGATAGAGGATAGGATAGGACAGAGGATAGGATAGGATGGAGGATAGGATAGGGGATTGGATAGGATAGAGGATAGGATAGGTAATTGGATAGGATAGAGTATAGGATAAGGTAGGGGATAGGATAGGATAGAGGATATAATAGGATAGAGGATAGGATAGGATAGAGGATAGGATAGGATAGAGGATAGGATAGGATAGAGGATAGTATAGGATAGCGGATAGAATAGGATAGATGATAGGATAGGATAGAGAAGAGGATAGGATAGAGGATAGGATAGGATAGAGGATAGGATAGAGGATAGGATAGGATAGTGGATAGGAGACGATAGAGGATATGATAGGGGATTGTATAGGATAGAGGACTGGAGACGATAGAGGATAGGATGGGATAGAGGATAGGATAGGATAGAGGATAGGATTGTATAGAGGATAGGATAGGATAGAGGATAGGATAGGATAGAGGATAGGATAGGATACAGGATAGGATAGGATACAGGATAGGATAGGATAGAGGATAGGATAGGATAGAGGATAGGATAGGATACAGGATAGGATAGGATACAGGATAGGATAGGATAGAGGATAGGATAGGATAGAGGATAGGATAGGATAGAGGATTGGAGTGTATAGAGGATAGGATATAGGATTGTATAGGATAGAGGATATTATACGATAGTGGATAGGACAGAGGATAGGATAGGATAGAGGATAGGATAGAGAATGGGAAAGGATAGGATAGGATAGAGGATAGGATAGAGAATAGAACAGGATAGAGGATAGGACAGGATAGATGATATTATAGGATAGAGGATAGGATAGGACAGAGGATAGGATAGGATGGAGGATAGGATAGGGGATTGGATAGGATAGAGGATAGGATAGGTAATTGGATAGAATAGAGTATAGGATAAGGTAGGGGATAGGATAGGATAGAGGATATAATAGGATAGAGGATAGGATAGGATAGAGGATAGGATAGGATAGAGGATAGGATAGGATAGAGGATAGGATAAGATAGAGGATAGGATAGGATAGATGGTAGGATAGGATAGAGGATAGGATAGGATAGAGGATAGGATAGGAAAGAGGATAAGATAGGATAGAGGATAGGATAGGATAGAGGATAGGATAGGATAGAGGACAGGATAGGATAGAGGATACGATAGGATAGAGGATAGAATAGAGGATAGGATAGGTAATTGGATAGGATAGAGGATAGTATAAGGTAGAGGATAGTATAGGATAGGATACAGGATAGTATAGGATAGAGGATAGGATCGGATAGAGGATAGGATAGGATTAAGGATAGGATAGGATAGATGATAGGATAGGATAGAGGATAGAATAGGATAGATGATAGGATAGGATAGAGGATAGGATAGGAAAGAGGATAGGATAGGATAGACGATAGGATAGGATAGAGGATAGGATAGGATAGAGGATAGGATAGGATAGAGGATACGATAGGATAGAGGATAGGATAGAGGATAGGATAGGTAATTGGATAGGATAGATGATAGGATAGAGGATAGGATAGGATAGAGGATAGGATAGGTAATTGGATAGGATAGAGGATAGGATAAGTTACAGGATAGTATAGGATAGAGGATAGGATAGGATAGAGGATAGGATAGGATAAAGGATAGGATAGGATAGAGGATAGTATAGGATAGCGGATAGAATAGGATAGATGATAGGATAGGATAGAGAAGAGGATAGGATAGAGGATAGGATAGGATAGAGGATAGGATAGAGGATAGGATAGGATAGTGGATAGGATAGAGGATAGGATAGGATAGAGGATAGGATAGAGGATAGGATAGGATAGAGGATAGGAAAGGATAGAGGATAGGATGGGATAGAGGATAGGATAGGGGATTGGATAGGATAGAGGATAGGAGACGATAGAGGATATGATAGGGGATTGTATAGGATACAGGACTGAAGACGATTAAGGATAGGATGGGATAGAGGATAGGATAGGATAGAGGATAGGATTGGATAGAGGATAGGATAGGATAGAGGTTAGGATAGGATAGAGGATAGGATAGGATACAGGATAGGATAGGATACAGGATAGGATAGGATAGAGGATAGGATAGGATAGAGGATAGGATAGGATAGAGGATTGGAGTGTATAGAGGATAGGATATAGGATTGTATAGGATAGAGGATATTATACGATAGTGGATAGGACAGAGGATAGGATAGGATAGAGGATAGGATAGAGAATGGGAAAGGATAGGATAGGATAGAGGGTAGGATAGAGAATAGAACAGGATAGAGGATAGGACAGGATAGATGATATTATAGGATAGAGGATAGGATAGGACAGAGGATAGGATAGGATGGAGGATAGGATAGGGGATTGGATAGGATAGAGGATAGGATAGGTAATTGGATAGGATAGAGTATAGGATAAGGTAGGGGATAGGATAGGATAGAGGATATAATAGGATAGAGGATAGGATAGAGGATAGGATAGGGTAGAGGATAGGATAGGATAGAGGATAGGATAGGATAGAGGATAGGATAGAGAATAGAACAGGATAGAGGATAGGACAGGATAGATGATATTATAGGATAGAGGATAGGATAGGACAGAGGATAGGATAGGATGGAGGATAGGATAGGGGATTGGATAGGATAGAGGATAGGATAGGTAATTGGATAGGATAGAGTATAGGATAAGGTAGGGGATAGGATAGGATAGAGGATATAATAGGATAGAGGATAGGATAGGATAGAGGATAGGATAGGATAGAGGATAGGATAGGATAGAGGATAGGATAAGATAGAGGATAGGATAGGATAGATGGTAGGATAGGATAGAGGATAGGATAGGATAGAGGATAGGATAGGAAAGAGGATAGGATAGGATAGAGGATAGGATAGGATAGAGGATAGGATAGGATAGAGGACAGGATAGGATAGAGGATACGATAGGATAGAGGATAGAATAGAGGATAGGATAGGTAATTGGATAGGATAGAGGATAGTATAAGGTAGAGGATCGTATAGGATAGGATACAGGATAGTATAGGATAGAGGATAGGATCGGATAGAGGATAGGATAGGATTAAGGATAGGATAGGATAGAGGATAGGATAGGATAGAGGATAGAATAGGATAGATGATAGGATAGGATAGAGAATAGGATAGGATAGAGGATAGGATAGGATAGACGATAGGATAGGAAAGAGGATAGGATAGGATAGACGATAGGATAGGATAAAGGATAGGATAGGATAGAGGATAGGATAGGATAGAGGATACGATAGGATAGAGGATAGGATAGAGGATAGGATAGGTAATTGGATAGGATAGATGATAGGATAGAGGATAGGATAGGATAGAGGATAGGATAGGTAATTGGATAGGATAGAGGATAGGATAAGTTACAGGATAGTATAGGATAGAGGATAGGATAGGATAGAGGATAGGATAGGATAAAGGATAGGATAGGATAGAGGATAGGATAGGATAAAGGATAGGGTAGCATAGAGGATAGGATAGGATAGGATAGAGGACAGGATAGGATAGGGTAGAGGATAGGATAGGATAGAGGATAGGATAGGATAGAGGATAGGATAGGATAGAGTATCGGATAGAGGATAGTATAGAATTGAGGATAGGATAGGATAGAGGATAGGATAGGATAGAGGATAGGATAGGAAAGAGGATAGGATAGGATAGAGGATAGGATAGGATAGAGGATAGAGTAGGATAGAGGATAGGATAGGATAGAGGATAGGATTGGATAGAGGATCGGATAGAGGATAGGATAGGATAGAGGATAGGATAGGATAGAGGATAGTATAGGATAGAGGATGGGATAGAATAGAGGATAGGATAGGATAAAGGATAGGGTAGCATAGAGGATAGGATAGGATAGGATAGAGGACAGGATAGGATAGGGTAGAGGATAGGATAGGATAGAGGATAGGATAGGATAGAGTATCGGATAGAGGATAGTATAGAATTGAGGATAGGATAGGATAGAGGATAGGATAGGATAGAGGATAGGATAGGAAAGAGGATAGGATAGGATAGAGGATAGGATAGGATAGAGGATAGGATAGGATAGAGGATAGTATAGGATATCGGATAGAATAGGATAGATGATAGGATAGGATAGAGAAGAGGATAGGATAGAGGATAGGATAGGATAGAGGATAGGATAGAGGATAGGATAGGATAGTGGATAGGAGACGATAGAGGATATGATAGGGGATTGTATAGGATAGAGGACTGGAGACGATAGAGGATAGGATGGGATAGAGGATAGGATAGGATAGAGGATAGGATTGTATAGAGGATAGGATAGGATAGAGGATAGGATAGGATAGAGGATAGGATAGGATACAGGATAGGATAGGATACAGGATAGGATAGGATAGAGGATAGGATAGGATAGAGGATAGGATAGGATACAGGATAGGATAGGATACAGGATAGGATAGGATAGAGGATAGGATAGGATAGAGGATAGGATAGGATAGAGGATTGGAGTGTATAGAGGATAGGATATAGGATTGTATAGGATAGAGGATATTATACGATAGTGGATAGGACAGAGGATAGGATAGGATAGAGGATAGGATAGAGAATGGGAAAGGATAGGATAGGATAGAGGATAGGATAGAGAATAGAACAGGATAGAGGATAGGACAGGATAGATGATATTATAGGATAGAGGATAGGATAGGACAGAGGATAGGATAGGATGGAGGATAGGATAGGGGATTGGATAGGATAGAGGATAGGATAGGTAATTGGATAGGATAGAGTATAGGATAAGGTAGGGGATAGGATAGGATAGAGGATATAATAGGATAGAGGATAGGATAGGATAGAGGATAGGATAGGATAGAGGATAGGATAGGATAGAGGATAGGATAAGATAGAGGATAGGATAGGATAGATGGTAGGATAGGATAGAGGATAGGATAGGATAGAGGATAGGATAGGAAAGAGGATAAGATAGGATAGAGGATAGGATAGGATAGAGGATAGGATAGGATAGAGGACAGGATAGGATAGAGGATACGATAGGATAGAGGATAGAATGGAGGATAGGATAGGTAATTGGATAGGATAGAGGATAGTATAAGGTAGAGGATAGTATAGGATAGGATACAGGATAGTATAGGATAGAGGATAGGATCGGATAGAGGATAGGATAGGATTAAGGATAGGATAGGATAGATGATAGGATAGGATAGAGGATAGAATAGGATAGATGATAGGATAGGATAGAGGATAGGATAGGAAAGAGGATAGGATAGGATAGACGATAGGATAGGATAGAGGATAGGATAGGATAGAGGATAGGATAGGATAGAGGATACGATAGGATAGAGGATAGGATAGAGGATAGGATAGGTAATTGGATAGGATAGATGATAGGATAGAGGATAGGATAGGATAGAGGATAGGATAGGTAATTGGATAGGATAGAGGATAGGATACGTTACAGGATAGTATAGGATAGAGGATAGGATAGGATAGAGGATAGGATAGGATAAAGGATAGGATAGGATAGAGGATAGTATAGGATAGCGGATAGAATAGGATAGATGATAGGATAGGATAGAGAAGAGGATAGGATAGAGGATAGGATAGGATAGAGGATAGGATAGAGGATAGGATAGGATAGTGGATAGGATAGAGGATAGGATAGGATAGAGGATAGGATAGAGGATAGGATAGGATAGAGGATAGGAAAGGATAGAGGATAGGATGGGATAGAGGATAGGATAGGGGATTGGATAGGATAGAGGATAGGAGACGATAGAGGATATGATAGGGGATTGTATAGGATACAGGACTGGAGACGATTAAGGATAGGATGGGATAGAGGATAGGATAGGATAGAGGATAGGATTGGATAGAGGATAGGATAGGATAGAGGTTAGGATAGGATAGAGGATAGGATAGGATACAGGATAGGATAGGATACAGGATAGGATAGGATAGAGGATAGGATAGGATAGAGGATAGGATAGGATAGAGGATTGGAGTGTATAGAGGATAGGATATAGGATTGTATAGGATAGAGGATATTATACGATAGTGGATAGGACAGAGGATAGGATAGGATAGAGGATAGGATAGAGAATGGGAAAGGATAGGATAGGATAGAGGGTAGGATAGAGAATAGAACAGGATAGAGGATAGGACAGGATAGATGATATTATAGGATAGAGGATAGGATAGGACAGAGGATAGGATAGGATGGAGGATAGGATAGGGGATTGGATAGGATAGAGGATAGGATAGGTAATTGGATAGGATAGAGTATAGGATAAGGTAGGGGATAGGATAGGATAGAGGATATAATAGGATAGAGGATAGGATAGAGGATAGGATAGGGTAGAGGATAGGATAGGATAGAGGATAGGATAGGATAGAGGATAGGATAGAGAATAGAACAGGATAGAGGATAGGACAGGATAGATGATATTATAGGATAGAGGATAGGATAGGACAGAGGATAGGATAGGATGGAGGATAGGATAGGGGATTGGATAGGATAGAGGATAGGATAGGTAATTGGATAGGATAGAGTATAGGATAAGGTAGGGGATAGGATAGGATAGAGGATATAATAGGATAGAGGATAGGATAGGATAGAGGATAGGATAGGATAGAGGATAGGATAGGATAGAGGATAGGATAAGATAGAGGATAGGATAGGATAGATGGTAGGATAGGATAGAGGATAGGATAGGATAGAGGATAGGATAGGAAAGAGGATAGGATAGGATAGAGGATAGGATAGGATAGAGGATAGGATAGGATAGAGGACAGGATAGGATAGAGGATACGATAGGATAGAGGATAGAATAGAGGATAGGATAGGTAATTGGATAGGATAGAGGATAGTATAAGGTAGAGGATCGTATAGGATAGGATACAGGATAGTATAGGATAGAGGATAGGATCGGATAGAGGATAGGATA